>NC_081228.1:20000-122500 GCF_902713425.1 Acipenser ruthenus
TCACATACCCTTCCTACCCAAATCCAACTGGGAACCAAATAACAACCAAGTTCCACAGGAAATCACAGAGATTATTCTTGAAGATCTAAAAACAATACACAGCCTGAACCCAGGTAACTACAGAACAGAAGACAACCTAACAGCACCAGAAAGGATTGCACTTAAGGAATTACAAAAACATACCGACATCATTTTCAAACCAGCAGACAAGGGAAGTTCAATAGTAATAATGGATAGAGAAGACTACATCTTTGAAGCCAACAGACAACTAAATAATCAAGAACACTACAGGAAACTAGACGCACCAATTTATCTTGATTCTGCTCAGGAAATTAACACAATAATACAAACACTAACAGACCACAAAATAATTACTAGAAAACAGGCACACTATCTCAAGGGGGCAGACACACCCAGAGCACGCATTTTTTACATGCTACCAAAAATACACAAATCACCAGAAACATGGACTATCCCACACACCATACCACCAGGCAGACCGATAGTATCGGATTGCAACAGTGAATCATATAGAATTGCAGAATACATAGACCACTTTTTAAACCCCCTATCCACCAAACACACTAGCTACCTTAAAGACACATATGACTTCATAGACAAAATTAAAACACTCAAACTACCAGAAACAGCTTTTCTCTTCACAATAGATATAGACAGCTTGTACACAAACATAGAGACCAACACAGGCATTGCAGCTATCAGGAAATGTCTAAATCTAAATCCGGATCCAACCAGACCAGACGAGGAACTGATCAAACTCCTGGAAATCAGCTTAACGAAAAACGACTTTGAATTCGACAACCAATTCTACCTCCAAACCAAAGGAACAGCGATGGGGAAACGCTTTGCTCCATCATATGCTAACATCTACATGGCCGATTGGGAAGAAACAATCCTCCCCAGATGCCCACACAGACCAACTCACTATTTCAGGTACCTAGATGACATTTGGGGCACTTGGACACATAGCATGGAGGAATTTACACATTTCATCTCGTTACTTAACACACACCACCAGTCCATCAAGGTAAAATACACCACACATAACAGCAAAGTAAACTTTTTAGACACCACCACTTACAAAGGACCACATTTTTCACAAACACACCAACTAGACACAAAAGTATATTTTAAAGAAACTGACACACACACTCTACTACACAAAACCAGCTATCACCCTAAACACACGTTTAGAGGTTTAATAAAATCACAACTACTCAGATTCCACAGAATTTGCACACAACATACTGACTTCCAGGCAGCTACCAAAGTTTTATTCACAGCACTCAGACAAAGGGGGTACTCCCGTTCCTTCCTCAGAGGAGTAAGGAAAACTTTCTTAGAACAAAAGCCTAGAGACAACAAAAAGATTATTCCACTCATAACTACCTACTCACATTTTAGTGTGGCAGCTAATTCACAGATAAAACAAAACCTAACCAACAAATTACAAGACACCAACCTTCTTACAGGACACAAGATCATCTCAGCCTACAGAAAAAACAAAAACTTGACCAACTATTTAGTGTCCAGTAAACTGCCTTCACTTAATCGCAAACCAACAAAAACATCACGACACTTCAAGCAACTTTCCTCCCTCCGGAGCCAATCCACAGGCATCACATACAACATTCCACAAACCTTTACACAAAACAGCAGGAACTGCATCTACGCAATACAATGCGATACATGCAAAATCATTTACATTGGAGAAACAGGCAACACTATCCGAGTAAGACTAACACAACACATCTATAATATCAAACACAAAAAAGAATCACAAACACCTCTAGTAGCACACTTTCTACAACACAACTTGGAATCTCTGAAAATTACAGGGCTGGAGAGGAACCAGAACTGGACAATCGGAGAAAGGAAATGGAGAGAAAAAGACTGGATCAACAAACTACAAACAACTTTCCCGCTAGGCCTGAACATTAGAATCTCCACGATAGACCTAGACTAGAAAAGGAGCTCCAAAACAAAAAAAACAAAGAAAGAAATCCAAAAAGAGCCAGATGGCCAGTGCATCTTTCTTTCCCTGAAAAACCAACCAAGTGTGGAGTTCTCAGGGAAACAAAGTTCCTACCTCAACCTAACCCTAACCCTAACCCTAACCCTAACCCTAACCCTAAACCCTAACCCTAACCCTAACCCCTAACCTCAAGCTTACTTCATCTTATCTCATCTCTGCACTGTGATGAAAAGTCTATTTCTTGTACAAACATTGTTATTTTTTCATGTTTTATTTATTTATTTATTTTATTATTATTATTATTATTATTACTGGTTCCACACACTCACGATGATGTGGGCTGGCTGAACATCATAGTGGAGGCAAGGATGAGATCATATCATTACATTAGATTACAGTATATTACATTACGACCCTAACCAGCACATTTAAGAAAATGTCTGTGATCTCGAACTCCCTGTTATGAACGGGGGTCCAGGTTAATCCAAATCATTTTAAAGGGCTGCTGAGCTGTCCAGATTTTAAAACGATATGTTGGTTTGCCTGAATCAGCAGTTCTGTTAAATGACCACAAGATGGCAGCATGAGGCCATTTTCCAAGCGCAGCGGATTCTGAAATGCTGTCCCATGTTTAGTAATGCAGGAGGCGCGGGCGCTGCTGTTTCTCCACTCCGTGTACTGTTTGTTCTCATTTTATTTCCGTATTTTCTCATTTGATCTCTTCTAAAACTACAATCCATTCAAAGTGCGTCTTTTAATTTCATTATTTTTAATGTACTGGTCTCTCCCACATGTTTTATTTAATTACATTTTGGTCAAATATGACATCAATGAACTTTGTTTGCTAAGTTAGCATCTCTCTTGTTGAACTTCCATTAGTGCTTCAGGGCATAACATCTTCATTATTTCTGAATTATGAAGAAAGCGCAGGTCTTTCCAAATCTCTCTCTCTCTCTCTCTCTCTCTCTCTCTCTCTCTCTCTCTCTCTCTCTCTCTCTCTCTCTCTCTCTCTCTCTCTCTCTCTCTCTCTCTCTCTCTCTCTCTCTCTCTGTCAGTGGATGTGTTCAGATCTTCAGGATTTCCATTACATGAGAGTAGAAACTTCATGTTGAGTAGCAATTCAATCCTATCAGATTCCGAGATTTGGTTTTATTGTGGATTGCTGCTACACATCTCGTCCCTGCCTGCCTAACAAACTGCATCTCCTCTCTTTGATTTCCACTTTCCATCTCACTCTGTCCTGTCTCTCTGCTATCCTCCCAGGTCCAATCTGCAAACCAGGCCCTTCCTGCATGGAAACATTACAGAGCTCAATATTTTTATTTATTAAATGGTTACTTCATAGAATCTATTTTTGGCCAAATATTTAATTTTTTCCCATTTAATCTGACCTTGTATTTGTTCTGTATATTTATTTCTACTGCAGCTTCTGCTTGGATCAGTAGTGTGTTGTGATTAATCGATACAAGGAGTTTCTTATTAAACCAGACCCACGGCATGACTGGATTTCTCTGATTAAGAGATTTAAAATAATAATTAACAAACACCACAGTTGTGTGTGTCTCTGTGTCTCTGTACAGCTGTGTGTGTGTGTCTGTATAACAGTGTGCATGTGCTGCAGCTGGGACTCTGTGTGTGTGTGTGCGTGCGTGCGTGCGCGTGTGTGTGCGTGCGTGCGTGTGTGTGTGCTGTATTTGTGAGTCTGTATATAGCAGTGTCTGTGGGACAAGCTGCTGGTCTATTTCACCATCCTTGCAACCCCTCAGGTGCACTGCACATGAAGAATTCAAATACTGGGGAGCATTTGAGAGGCACTCCCCAACTGAGCCAACCAGAAAGCTGCTGAAAGTATTGGCCTCTGATTCTCTTGTCAGCTGGTTCAAAGTTATGTTTTTTCCCCTCATTTTCAGAAATATTGTTTCATTTACCTTATAGAGCTACTGTATAATACGGTTGGGTTTGATAATCCCTCCTCTCTTCAGTGGCATGTAACCCTGCGTGCGTGTGCAGCCTCTGACAAGGGAAGTGAATCTCATATACCAGGTTAGAGTGTGAGGCAGTCACAAGCAGACAGGTGGTGCAGTGGGCTAGTTCACTAACATGCTGTGCTGTTCACCTTGGTTCACATCTAGGTGAGTTCTTCCTTTATTTTCAAAGACTTGGTTAATTTCTTATATAAGGCAATGAAAAAGCACACTCCTCCATGGAAGCGAGATGGACTGGGTTCAAATCCAGGCGAATTCTGCTTGTTTCAAATAGTTTGTAATTGACTTTATATATAGTGTGAACCAACACTTTCCTGTGGGAGCTGGTGGTGCAGTAGGCAATGCCGATGGTCTTCTCCCTCTGAAGACAGCGGTTTGAATCCCAGTCCCCGAGGCGGGTTCCTATAATTGTGAGTCGTGGTTGTAAGTCTGGGTGTTGGTTCTAAGTAATGATGCAGGTTGTAACTGACAATGGGGGTTGTGTCTCTACAGATGGAGGAGGGCAGTGTTCCCTGATGAAGAGCGGGCTGCGGTGGAAGATGGGGGTGTAGAGAGCTGGTGGGATGTTTCCTTCATTTTGGCCAGGCATTTCAGATCTGACCTACAAACAGACTCCCGATAGAGATAGGCGTGTCTTCAGCGACATATTACCCATTTGTCAGCTCTGTAAAACAGTCGCGCGACAGTTCAATTTCAGGGTTTAGTCCTAAACAAATCACAGCAGCGCCACTGTATCGAAGCGTGACAGAGTCGAGGTATTTGTAGCGTGTGTGGCCCTTTAAAGGCTGTGGGACTGGCGGACACGCTGTCCAATCAGAAAGCACACCTACAGGGCTGCATTGAAACCCGCAGCCAATGTGAATCCTCGACGGGCGGGTTTAAACCACGTGGTTCGACATTGTTTGTGGAGAAGAAGCCGACGGAGCTGCAGCTGTGAGTGACGTTTCCGTTTAGAGTCGAGGTGATCGCTGACGTTTGATACAGTCAGGAGTTGTGAACTGTACCCAGAGGCGGAGGGCTCTGTTAGGAAGTCATTCCGGTCTGAAGCACGGTAAGGTGTACTTTGTGTTTTCAGTATTTACACAGCTAGCCCAGCGGTCATTTATCCAACCTGACCGAAGCGTTGCGAGAGGCTCCGCGCTGTTGAGTCAAATGTTCATGTAGTTCCGAAACCGAGACTGCTCGGAAGAGGCTGAGATCCATTCCAGCGAACACTGCATTGCACTGATGATGTATTCCGATGCATCTTTGTAATATCTGTGTGCTAGCCCTGCAATATTATTTTGATCATGTCTGTTTTAATATGTGTGTGCTAGCGGTGCAATATTATTTTGATCATGTCTGTTTTAATATCTGTGTGCTAGCCCTGCAATATTATTTTGATCATGTCTGTTTTAATATGTGTGTGCTAGCCCTGCAATATTATTTTGATCATGTCTTTTTTAATATCTGTATGCTAGCGGTGCAATATTATTTTGATCATGTCTTTTGTAATATCTGTGTGCTAGCCGTGCAATATTATTTTGATCATGTCTGTTTTAATATCTGTATGCTAGCCCTGCAATATTATTTTGATCATGTCTGTTTTAATATCTGTATGCTAGCGGTGCAATATTATTTTGATCATGTCTGTTTTAATATCTGTATGCTAGCGGTGCAATATTATTTTGATCATGTCTGTTTTAATATCTGTATGCTAGCGGTGCAATATTATTTTGATCATGTCTTTTTTAATATCTGTATGCTAGCGGTGCAATATTATTTTGATCATGTCTTTTTTAATATCTGTATGCTAGCGGTGCAATATTATTTTGATCATGTCTTTTTTAATATCTGTATGCTAGCGGTGCAATATTATTTTGATCATGTCTTTTGTAATATCTGTGTGCTAGCCGTGCAATATTATTTTGATCATGTCTTTTTTAATATCTGTGTGCTAGCCCTGCAATATTATTTTGATCATGTCTTTTTAATATCTGTGTGCTAGCGGTGCAATATTATTTTGATCATGTCTTTTTTAATATCTGTATGCTAGCCGTGCAATATTATTTTGATCATGTCTTTTTTTACTGATTGAACCTGTGTGCTTGTGTGTACATTGCAGGCTCAAAGATGGAATCTGTCCCCATTAAAGAGGAAGACACTGAACTGGACGCTGTCCACATTAAAGAGGAAGACATTGAACTGGACGCTGTCCACATTAAAGAGGAAGACACTGAACTGGACGCTGTCCACATTAAAGAGGAAGACATTGAACTGGACGCTGTCCACATTAAAGAGGAAGACACTGAACTGGACGCTGTCCACATTAAAGAGGAAGACACTGAACTGGATGCTGTCCACATTAAAGAGGAAGACACTGAACTGGACGCTGTCCACATTAAAGAGGAAGACACTGAACTGGACGCTGTCCACATTAAAGAGGAAGCAAGCCGCATTGCCGAGGACGTCAGTGACCTGGGACGCATCCACGTCATCGAGGACAGTCCCACGCTGGAATGGGGGCACATTAAAGAGGAGCGCGCCAGTCCCTCAGACACTCACAATGCAGCTGATTTGGGGCTCAGTGTGGAAAAGCCTCACATCCCTGGACCGGAGCAGGTGCACATGCAGGGAGGCGGGTTCGAGAGCGCTCACACGAGGGAGAATCACAGCAACCCTAACCAGGGCTTCAAAAGACACATGACTTCCACTGGGAGCAGATCAGGTAAGCGGACGTGGAAGTGTCCTGCAGGTCTTTACTCTGTGTCCCACGAGCGATTGCTAATGGGGCTGCTTTGTCAAGCAGTCAGGTGTTGATGTTTAGTTAAGATGCCATCACTGCTCTTTCTAATCCCATTGCTACATTCTCAGGACTTTCTCAGGACTCCTCAAGACACCCCAGCTCTCTTCTCACTGTCTCAGTGTCTAGATGCCGTTATTGGCAGTGCAGTTGGTCCATTCCTGTGCTGTATGATGCTCTGTGAAGGTCCGTTTGACAAGCTGCCCAGCCAGATAGACACGCCCCCTAGCTCAGATAGACACGCCCCCTAGCTCAGATAGACACGCCCCCTAGCTCAGATAGACAAGCCCCCTAGCTCAGACCCTTTGAGGGACAGACATTCTATTTGTGGGTTATATTCTTTACAAACCTTTTTATTAAACTAAAGAATTCCGACTGTTCATTTAAGCAGCAAACTTAAGGATCAAATCCCTTGAATGATTTTGTAAGGTGTAAGTCACCCTGGATAAGAGCGTCTGCTAAGAAATAAATAATAATAATAATAATAATAATAATAATAATAATAATGATGATGATTTTGCAGTGGAGTTGCATTCCGAGTATTGGCCATTGACATGAACTGTTTTGTTGAACCTCTGCTGTTGTGACAGATGTGATGCAACAATAATTACATTTTCAGTTATGGCTAAATATTCTCCTGGTAATCACAATTACAATCACAATTTACAAACACCATTATGACCATTTACAAAAATGTTTCTCTCTCTCTCTCCCCCTCTCCCCTCCCCTCTCCTCTCTCCCCCCTCTCTCCCCCTCTCTCCCCCTCTCTCCCCTCTCTCTCCTCTCTCTCTCAGTGGATCAGGCTCATGATGAGGAGCCCCCTGCTTCCTGTCGGATCTCCAGCACCGGGGCTCAGTACCTTCAGAGGCACGGAAAGAAGGAAGAGCATCAGTGCACCGAGTGTGGAAAGAGTTTCAGCCAGACAGAGAGCCCCAAACCACACAGAGCGGACACAGGGGACCCCCCTTACCACTGCCCTGAGTGTGGAGACAGCTTCATCCAGCTGGGAAACCTCCGATCACACCAGCGCATCCACACGGTGGAGATGCAGCTCCGCTGCCCAGCCTGCAGGAAGACTGCCCGGGATTCAGGACACCTGGGGATCCAGCAGCAGCAGCAGCCCGCGCCGCGGGAGACTCCGTACAGCTGTCCGGAGTGCGGGGAGAGCTTCAGTGCAGCCGGGGCCCTCAAACTGCACCGCCGCATTCACACTGGAGAGAAGCTGTGTCTGTGCAGCCTGTGTGGGAAGAGCTTCAGCCGCCTGCAGCACCTGCGCAACCACCAGCGCATTCACACGGGGGAGACCCCGTACCACTGCCCTGCCTGTGGGAAGAGCTTCAACCAGTCGGGCGCTCTGAGGAGGCACCAGCGCATTCACACGGGGGAGACGCCCTATCACTGCATGGAGTGTGGCAGGAGCTTCATTCACGGAGGAGCCCTGAACATGCACCAGCGCCGAGCCCACGCTGGCAAGACCCCCTATCACTGCCCTGAGTGTGGAGAGGGCTTCAGCTACTCCTACCAGCTCAACGGGCACGCCTGCACTGTGGGGCATGGATAGCCACAGCCCAGCAACGTGCACGGCGACAGCTGTCAAGTGAACACTGCTGTCTGTGTGTCAGATCTCTCCTTTCCATGCACTGGGGGGGGACACAGAATCCTTCCTAGTGTTTACAGTGGTTCACTTCAAACATGTGGCCAGGGTGTGCAAACAGATCTCCATGGTTTAGAAAGCCAGCACAAGGAAGCACAGATTAACCCTTTTATATCAGGATTGGGATCATTCGCTGTTCGTTACATTTAAACACATGCATATCATTTACTGCAGGACTGTGTCATTAACTGGAGCGAAACAGTTTGTGTCATTATCAAAAAAAGCCATGAAAACAAGCCATGAAAACAAACCACAAGCCAAGCCAGTGGAGACGTCGCTGCTGCCCTGCAGGATCCCAGGCTTGCAGGCCACGGTGGAGGATTCAGTGAACCCTGTCTCTCACTTTGCACCCTCGTAGCTCATGTGTCAGCTGTGTAATGTCTTACTTCTGCTTGGCTTCTTTTGTGTTAGGGAAGTATCTTAGTGTTGCACTGTGTCTATTTACTAACCTGCCTTTTATTTAAAACATAACAAACGTCAACATTTCTGTTTGCATTTTTATTGATTGTTACAAATACAAGAGTGGAGCAAAGCCCCAAAAATCACTGGGAATTGTGCGACTCGAAGGTGATTCAGTTGCTAAAGTTTCTTCTTCTTCTTATAAGCCTGGTCTGCTGTTGTGATGACTTCTTCATTCATGCTGCAACTGGAAACATAAAAACAGATCCGTGAGCATTTTCCATTGTCATTTTCCATTGTCATTTTCCATTGTCATTTTCCTCAGCGATGCAGATACAATGTCAGGGGGCAGGCATCAGCACAGCAGCACTGCGGTCCATGGCAGTGGCTGTTCTCAACCACGGGATGGCTCTCAAAGGCAATGCCTCGTCTGCCCTAGAAATATTAGTAGAGGGCACAGCAACTCTTTGTATAGCTTGGCCTCTTTTGTAGATTTCACATCTTTACATGGCAGACCCCTGTATTCTAACTGGGCTGTTTTTGTACATGAAAACTACAGATATCATGAGGTACTAATTCTAACACCCTAGTGACCACTGAGATAACAAAAAAAAACAGGCAGCATTATCACAAATGGATGAGTGCTGCAGTATTGCATTCCCTAGTTCATCTCAGTCTGTACAAGTTGATTGAAAATCTGTTGTTTCAGGAGCCTTTCCGTGACTCCTTCACACTTTGTATTGGAGATCTATTTAATAAAATCATGTTTGCATTATTATAACACATGTTAGGACAACATTATTATGAATACACATTTGCATGTTTTGTAGGTTTTCCAAGTGATTCTGAAGAGTTCTGCTTGTGTTATGCATGCTAACTATATGTCCAACTCCAGTAAAGCATTTCTGAAAAAGGTACACACACAAAGACGAACCCAGAACACATGAAATCCACACAGAGCTTCTTACACAAGTATTTCTGCAGCGCCCCATTCAAACACAGCATTCACCTCAATCACAAACACACGAAATCCACACAGAGCTTCTTTACGTACCAAACTTGTACTTGGCTGAGAATCCCGTCCCCACATCTGAGCCGTCACTGTGGAACTGAACCACGGCAGCGTTTCCACTGGAGGTGAAGGAGGGAATGGGTTCAGAGCCACAGTAGGTTTGCTGTACAGGGGAGGTAGTCACGGGTCCATCTCGGAGAGTGAGATAGTCGTAGGAACAATCCTCAGAATACTCCACATCAAAGGAACTGATGGTAAGCGAGACCTGAAATGAAACACAGAAAAGGATCTGCAGTCCAGCTAAACATCAGCATGCTCCCGCAAGTTTGAGTCACATTGAAGACAATGAAATGGACGTTATAAAAGCTACATCATTTAATATCAAGATATAGATTTGTTTGCCCTCAGTGTTAATGCAATTGTTTTTGCCCTTCAAGGACCTCTGCAGACGTTTCTCCAAGCGGCTCAGGTGAGTAATGAAGGCAGCGAGGCGCCTCGATCATTCAAACAGAGATGCTGCAGGTTTGTTCTTGTGTGTTTCTTACCTTGTACCCTTTAGGGGCGTTGATGATCCACATGCAGTCTGTATTAACGGGATATTCCAGTGGATAATTGGGAGATGTCAGTGTTCCACTCTCAGCAGTCAGTATGCCTCCGCATTGCACTAGAAAATGAGAGTTGCAGTGTATGTGTGAAATGCTGGAAACCCTTTTTAACTTGAGACAGGAGAAGCAAAAGAACATGTTAAATAAAGCACTTACTGGATTTACTGCAGCCATAAAGCATATTGATCTTTTGAATGTCTCTCGGAGACATTGCTATTCTCTGTCCGATTTCTACCGTTTCATCTGGAATGGGTACAATAGTGAACTTTCCGGTTGTATTTGAGAAAGCATCTCTGTGTGGAGTGAAAATAACAGTGTTTTATTCAGATCAATACTGAAAAAGAGAAAAGATCTCCTCACATTGTGTGGCAGGTAATTGAGACAGGCTGAAAACCTGGACTTTCTGTTTCTTTTCTTCTTCTTACCTTCCATAGTGCATGATGGAAGTATAGTCGTATGGCATGCCCAAGGTATTAATGTCCTGCTTGTAAAAGTTCGAAACTTGGTCTGTAAAGGGAAGGAGATGCTGGTTAAGAAGGTAAAGCTGCTACACCAGAATCTGGTTCTGTGTTTTACTTCCAGACACCTATTGTAAAAGCATTAGTGAGAGGTCGCCAGTTATTCCATTGAAATGATAATGCATTCTAAAATCCCATTATAAACCCTGGCTGAACTGCACACACTTGTTTTCAACATGCCATTAGAGGCTCCAGTGAGTGTCGGGGGTCCTTCCTTGCTCATGATCCCTGCAATAAGGGCTGCCCAATTAGCACAGACTCCAACCTTTCTTGAGCTCTGACTAACAGTTTAATCACTCTGTAATGAAAGGCTATTGGGATACAAAGCCGTGGTGAATGGAATATTTGTGTTGCTGCTTTCCACCCTCCCCTCAGCTCTCTCTCCAGTGCTCTTCATTGTGATTGTGTGAGCGCTCCTGGAAAGGACTCCTGGTAGTTTCCTTACCTGCTGGGATGTACTGCCAGTTGATTCTGACATAGCTGTCGCGGTCAGGTCTGCTCTGCTCGTGAAAGAAGCCTAGTGCATGGATGAGCTCATGTTGAGCCGTGGCTTTGTAAACACAGCCTCCCTTTGACAGGGACACTTGCTGAACGCCTTTATACTTTCCAATATTGGACCAGCAGCTATGGATGGAAAGAGATTCCTGTTTAGAAATCTTGTACTTTTGATCTAGAAAAGTCGTTTAATATTTGTGAAGTTTTGAGACACGCTTGCTATACACCTTTAACCTTGAAAGCCACTCAAATGGTAGGATTCGTCAGAGACACAGCAGAGTGGTTATTTACCCGTTCTGAGGACTGATATTTATGTAGTCTTTTTCTGTAGTTCGCTGTTTAAATTTAATGCAGGTCTGTGCTTCGAAGTCTGGGAATGCACTGGAGATTATGTCCTTCTCTTTAGCACCTGTAAAAAAGGATAAACCAATTGAAACGCATTGATATTTTAATATATCAAAGCTTAGCATCTCCCAGACAAGAGGGACCAATAATACTACCTGCAGCACCTCCATCCATTACACTGGCAACTTTAAACACAACACCCTTTAGAAAGGACAACTAGATTCCTGCGCACAGAGAAATACAGAGCTCTCCTTTACAAACAAGAAACGTTTCAAAGATCAATCCAAGTCTCTTCAATGTCCTTGTTTAATTAAATATGGTCTCACTGGTGCTATAAAACATAGTGAATGTTAATATAAAGCATTCTTCCAAACGTTTCGTGTACATACTGTATTCACTGGAGATAGTATAAGGCACATAAACAAATCCATCAGAGGCCTTCGGCCAAAAGCATGAGTTGTCCGGGCAGTTCATGGCGTTCCTGGAGTTTGACACGACAATGTCACCCTCCATCAGATGCTCTTTGATTCCTGTTTGAAAATTGTGCAGAGAAACATCTTAAAGGGGAACTCGTTTTAGCCACAATATGCATTTTTATGTACTTCTCTAGGATCAAAGAAACAAAACACATCAATATATTTGAATGATCATTATGTTAGTGGTAATGGGCAGTTTACAGACACAGGTAAGACCCTATCAAACTAATCTCAATGTGCTTCTGTTAAGAGTGCATAGATTGTAGAAATGAAGACACCGATCTCAAATAGAATATGCCAGCCTTAACTTCTATTCAATAAGCAGACCCAATATTTTAACAGGCAGTAAACGTCTCTTCTATATGTTCAGAGGCTTTCTTACCCTTATTGGCTTCTAAGATGATGCTGAAGACATCCTTATCTTCAGGGATACCTGGGCTACGTCTTTCTCTTTGACCTACAGAAGCAAAGCACCCCAGTGTGAAATCCTGTGTGCAGGGGCAGTGTGTGGAATACAGTGCTGTGTACTAATACTGGAAGCGAATGCAATCGAGCCCCCCTGTGACACACTGCTGACACTCTGACCATCACTCATGCACTATACAGTGAAAGCATTTCCTCCAGCATGTCACCTGGGTTACAAACACACACACAAGCACACTGGCCGTGCTGAAGAGACTTCACATTCAGCTGCTTCACTGTTTGGGTGCAGTTTTGAGTTTTTGTCCTTTCAAGTAAATTACACACCTGATTAAAGGTTTATTAATCTGGTCCAGTGTGTCTGGGATCCTGAATTACAAAGATGAACTCACTGCAATGTAAAATTCAACAGATACTTTTTTTTCTCTCGTATGAGACATGCACATATAAAAACAAAATCTAGGAACTTGCCTTTTCCGCTGTGGTCCCCCTGCAACAATATAAGAAAGGAAAGAAAAACATGGAGCCGTTAGTGAAATGTTTAAGAGCCCAGTGAAAATGCATTTGAAATGAGAAGCGCTGCAGCTGTGTGGCATTGTTACCTTCAGAGGCTTGCCGTGTGAGACACTGAGCAGCAGTGCTAAAGTGGCGAGCACCAGTGTGTGATCCATCTTCATCTGCTGCTGCAATGTTCTGAGAAGCTCAGGAGATTCGTCTTTCCTCTTCGCTTGATGCTTCAGCACACCTGCTCATGGGCTTATATACACCCAGCCAAAGGTGTGTCCGTCAAGGGAGCTTAAAGCCATTCCATTACTGGATCCACACGTGATTCCAGATAAGACGAAGTTTGCATTGGGTTTTAAAGTCCTTAATCTTGTGTAAAAGCTGAGAACATTCAACTCTGGCCACAAGTGTTGCATCACCGATAGAATGAACTCATTGTGCTTCATAAAGTCGAATGAAACCTGCTGAATACGTTAACTTACTGAATTATAGACCGCTTTGTAGTTTTCCATAGACCTCGTGAAAAATGTGACATTTTGAAATCTAGCATGAAATACTTTATTACTGTTATGGCTATCGGTAGACTTTTTGTGATATTGTTTTGTAGTTTCTTTGATTACATGATGTTAAATAAAATATATCAATTATGTTCGTATAGTTTATTTGTATTAAATAATGTCTCAATTCTAAAATTGTAGGTGGTGTAAAACCTTTGGCCATAGCTGTGCTTCAGTATGTCAGTGTGCGCACAGTACAGTACAGAGATATATTGTTCATTTTACAGATGTGCAATCCTAGGAAACAAGCTTGGTTTCTCACACTCAGGACTCTACCACACAGTCAGGAGTTTGTTTTAATTCCACACACTCCCCTTTCATTCATTTTAAACTGCTCTAGTTTTGTGGAAGTCGTTTCAATGCAGAACTAACGGATTTATAAAAGCGCGGTGCTTTTCAGAGCTGGGACGCTGTGACGGCTGCCATTGCAGGCACACCCTTGATAGAAATGTTCACCTGAGGAGCTTTACTGGAGCTCCTTCCATTTCATCACTGGCAACTAAAATACAAGAAACAAGCAAGTTAACAGCATCAGCCGTCCCCAGCCTGTACACTGATGAGTTAGACTGCACAGTCTGTTTCATTTTACCTTCATCCATGACTGTAAAGCAGTCCACGCGGATTCATTTGGAAATATTACACGGTGACAATGAGAGGGCTCCCTCCTGGCTTTCCAGTGTTTTCCAGCTGGAAGTTTGGAGGCCCTTTTGTAAAGGTTTACCCCAGTAATTGAGAATGGTATTTTTCCCATAGTTATACTTTGCATTTATCCTGGTTGGCCATGTTTATTAATAAGTCCCTCTCACTGGTAGATTCAGTGTGTGATTCAGGCTTGTGGATGTCCTGGGTGTATTGTTGGTACAGTGAGTGGACAAACACGGCAGAATCTGAACAATAGATACATTAAATACCAACGCCTCCAGATCAATAATACAAATTAAGGTGTGGAAGAGATGAGGCTGAATCTAGGGTTACAAAGACTAGGAAAAAAAACAGTCAATCATTTTCTTTGGAGTTTGAGAAGACTCCTAAATTAAGCTTGTGGGCGGGTTAGCTTCTAAGCAACGTGTTTGGGATTGTGTTTAGTGTGGAGCAGGTTTATCATGTGTGTTCATTGGGGTCTTTGTCCACTGACATGTCACTGCACTGCTATATGTTCCATGCATGTGTGTTTCATGTGCATTCAGCTGCAATCTGGCAGCACTGTTGTAGATGGGAAGCAACTCTGTCAGATCTGTCTGTGCAGCGCTCTCATATACTGAGTCAGCACAGTCTATTAAAGGTAATATCGCTGGCCTGTCCAAGCGAGAGACGCTGCCTGCCTGTATAGAAGAAGTCCCAGTTTAACTCTGCATGTTCAATATGGTATTCAAAATATAGCACTGAGTCAAGCCAAGAACCAAGGTATTGCTATCGTGGTACAGTTTCAAGTCTGGTGCCATCATTTGATATCAGAGCTAGGTTACTTTTCACATTGTACAGTTTAGGTGCAGATCCAGACAGCTTGGAGTCAGTTTTAGTTGTGTTTAAAACTTCTCCATTGCAGAGTATATCACTAAGTGCACTGGCAATGACAGGGCTGTGCTGTGTATGGGTTGTTTATACAGTGGGTGTACTGGATGACTTTAGATGGTTAATGTCCACAAAGGTGTGGGAATGTAGGCTTACAAAGATTCTAGGACAATGAACAGTCAATCCTTGAATCTTCAAAGCGCTCCTCCCCTTTATGGTGTATATCACACAACACATATTCAATGTAAAAACAATGAAATGCGTTTTGTTTTGAAATGTTCTAGCTGCTGGCACTTGCATGTCCAGATTAAACTGAGGAGGCCGTTCTGTCCAGCAGTGCTTGTCCGGTTCCTAGGAGCTCATTGTAATAGTGTCTGTTTCCATTGACTGATCAACTACAGTGTGCTAACAGGAGCTGGGCCCAGAGCAAATACAGCAGCATCTTCTGCGCTGAATAGAAAGCAGGGACTGGTTTGTTATTAGACTTGATAAAGAGAATTTGACAAGCGCTGGCACTCAAAATGAGCAAAACCCTGAAGCTGCTGTAGCTGGTAAAGCACCTCCACTAGAAACACACAGGAAGACAACAAACTCAGCAAAAATACTGCAAAACCCCGTCCACCATCCACATGCGAGACAGTGACGGACATGCCTTAATGCTGAATGGCATTACACAAGAACATAAGAAAGTTTTCAAACGAGAGGAGGCCATTCGGCCCATCTTGCTCGTTTGGTTGTTAGTAGCTTATTGATCCCAGAATCTCATCAAGCAGCTTCTTGAAGGATCCCAGGGTGTCAGCTTCAACAATATTACTGGGGAGTTGATTCCAGACCCTCACAATTCAATGTGTAAAAAAGTGCCTCCTATTTTCTGTTTTGAATGCCCCTTTATCTAATCTCCATTTGTGACCCCTAATCCTTGTATCTTTTTTCAGGTCAAAAAAGTCCCCTGGGTCGACATTGTCAATACCTTTTAGAATTCTGAATGCTTGAATCAGATTGCCTCGTTGTCTTCTTTGTTCATGACTGAATAGATTCAATTCTTTTAGCCTGTCTGCATACGACATGCCTTTTAAACCCGGGATAATTCTGGCCGCTCTTCTTTGCACTCTTTCTAGAGCAGGAATATCCTTTTTGTAGCGAGGTGACCAGAACTGAACACAATATTCCAGATGAGGTGTTACTAATGCATTGTAAAGTTTTAACATTACTTCCCTTGATTTAAATTCAACCCGTTTTACTATATATCTGAGCATGGCTTTGGCTTTGTGTGTGTGGTACAATTAATGACAAAGCCACTGTCTTCACTGTGGTGTCGTTTTCTGTCAAAAAAGCGAGTGCTGAGCTCAAACTGAAATCAAGCTTGTTTCCTAGGATTGCACATCTGTAAAATGAACAATATATCTCTGTACTGTACTGTGCGCACACTGACATACTGAAGCACAGCTATGGCCAAAGGTTTTACACCACGTACAACTTTAGAATTGAGACATTATTTAATACAAATAAACTATACGAACATAATTTAGATATTTTATTTAACATCATGTAATCAAAGAAACTACAAAACGATATCACAAAAAGTCTACCGATAGCCATAACAGTAATAAAGTATTTCATGCTAGATTTCAAAATGTCACATTTTTCACGAGGTCTATGGAAAACTACAAAGCGGTCTATAATTCAGTGAGTTAACGTATTCAGCAGGTTTCATTCGACTTTATGAAGCACAATGAGTTCATTCTATCGGTGATGCAACACTTGTAGCCAGAGCTGAATGTTCTCAGCTTTTACACAAGATTAAGGACTTTAAAACCCAATGCAAACTTCGTCTTATCTGGAATCACGTGTGGATCCAGTAATGGAATGGCTTTAAGCTCCCTTGACGGACACACCTTTGGCTGGGCATATAAGCCCATGCGCAGGTGTGCTGAAGCATCAAGCGAAGAGGAAAGACGAATCTCCTGAGCTTCTCAGAACATTGCAGCAGCAGATGAAGATGGATCACAAACTGGTGCTCATCACTTTAGCACTGCTGCTCAGTGTCTCACACGGCAAGCCTCTGAAGGTAACAATGCCACACAGCTGCAGCGCTTCTCATTTCAAATGCATTTTCACTGGGCTCTTAAACATTTCACTAACGGCTCCATGTTTTTCTTTCCTTTCTTATATTGTTGCAGGGGGACCACAGCGGAAAAGGCAAGTTCCTAGATTTTGTTTTTATATGTGCATGTCTCATACGAGAGAAAAAAAAAAGTATCTGTTGAATTTTACATTGCAGTGAGTTCATCTTTGTAATTCAGGATCCCAGACACACTGGACCAGATTAATAAACCTTTAATCAGGTGTGTAATTTACTTGAAAGGACAAAAACTCAAAACTGCACCCAAACAGTGAAGCAGCTGAATGTGGAGTCTCTTCAGCACGGCCAGTGTGCTTGTGTGTGTGTTTGTAACCCAGGTGACATGCTGGAGGAAATGCTTTCACTGTATAGTGCATGAGTGATGGTCAGAGTGTCAGCAGTGTGTCACAGGGGGGCTCGATTGCATTCGCTTCCAGTATTAGTACACAGCACTGTATTCCACACACTGCCCCTGCAGACAGGATTTCACACTGGGGTGCTTTGCTTCTGTAGGTCAAAGAGAAAGACGTAGCCCAGGTATCCCTGAAGATAAGGATGTCTTCAGCATCATCTTAGAAGCCAATAAGGGTAAGAAAGCCTCTGAACATATAGAAGAGACGTTTACTGCCTGTTAAAATATTGGGTCTGCTTATTGAATAGAAGTTAAGGCTGGCATATTCTATTTGAGATCGGTGTCTTCATTTCTACAATCTATGCACTCTTAACAGAAGCACATTGAGATTAGTTTGATAGGGTCTTACCTGTGTCTGTAAACTGCCCATTACCACTAACATAATGATCATTCAAATATATTGATGTGTTTTGTTTTTTTGATCCTAGAGAAGTACATAAAAATGCATATTGTGGCTAAAATGAGTTCCCCTTTAAGATGTTTCTCTGCACAATTTTCAAACAGGAATCAAAGAGCATCTGATGGAGGGTGACATTGTCGTGTCAAACTCCAGGAACGCCATGAACTGCCCGGACAACTCCTGCTTTTGGCCGAAGGCCTCTGATGGATTTGTTTATGTGCCTTATACTATCTCCAGTGAATACAGTATGTACACGAAACGTTTGGAAGAATGCTTTATATTAACATTCACTATGTTTTATAGCACCAGTGAGACCATATTTAATTAAACAAGGACATTGAAGAGACTTGGATTGATCTTTGAAACGTTTCTTGTTTGTAAAGGAGAGCTCTGTATTTCTCTGTGCGCAGGAATCTAGTTGTCCTTTCTAAAGGGTGTTGTGTTTAAAGTTGTCAGTGTAATGGATGGAGGTGCTGCAGGTAGTGTTATTGGTCCCTCTGGTCTGGGAGATGCTAAGCTTTGATATTTTAAAATATCAATGTGTTTCAATTGGTTTATCCTTTTTTACAGGTGCTGAAGAGAAGGGCATAATCTCCAGTGCATTCCCAGACTTCGAAGCACAGACCTGCATTAAATTTAAACAGCGAACTACAGAAAAAGACTACATAAATATCAGTCCTCAGAACGGGTAAATAACCACTCTGTGTGTCTCTGACGAATCCTACCATTTGAGTGGCTTTCAAGGTTAAAGGTGTATAGCAAGCGTGTCTCAAAACTTCACAAATATGCAACGACTTTTATAGATCAAAAGTACAAGATTTCTAAACAGGAATCTCTTTCCATCCATAGCTGCTGGTCCAATATTGGAAAGTATAAAGGTGTTCAGCAAGTGTCCCTGTCAAAGGGAGGCTGTGTTTACAAAGCCACGGCTCAACATGAGCTCATCCATGCACTAGGCTTCTTTCACGAGCAGAGCAGACCTGACCGCGACAGCTATGTCAGAATCAACTGGCAGTACATCCCAGCAGGTAAGGGAACTACAAGGAGTCCTTTCCAGGAGCGCTCACACAATCACAATGAAGAGCACTGGAGAGAGAGCTGAGGGGAGGGTGGAAAGCAGCAACACAAATATTCCATTCACCACGGCTTTGTATCCCAATAGCCTTTCATTACAGAGTGATTCAACTGTTAGTCAGAGCTCAAGAAAGGTTGGAGTCTGTGCTAATTGGGCAGCCCTTATTGCAGGGATCATGAGCAAGGAAGGACCCCCGACACTCACTGGAGCCTCTAATGGCATGTTGAAAACAAGTGTGTGCAGTTCAGCCAGGGTTTATAATGGGATTTTAGAATGCATTATCATTTCAATGAATAACTGGCGACCTCTCACTAATGCTTTTACAATAGGTGTCTGGAAGTAAAACACAGAACCAGATTCTGGTGTAGCAGCTTTACCTTCTTAACCAGCATCTCCTTCCCTTTACAGACCAAGTTTCGAACTTTTACAAGCAGGACATTAATACCTTGGGCATGCCATACGACTACACCTCCATCATGCACTATGGAAGGTAAGAAGAAACAGAAAGTCCAGGTTTTCAGCCTGTCTCAATTACCTGCCACACAATGTGAGGAGATCTTTTCTCTTTTTCAGTATTGATCTGAATAAAACACTGTTATTTTCACTCCACACAGAGATGCTTTCTCAAATACAACCGGAAAGTTCACTATTGTACCCATTCCAGATGAAACGGTAGAAATCGGACAGAGAATAGCAATGTCTCCGAGAGACATTCAAAAGATCAATATGCTTTATGGCTGCAGTAAATCCAGTAAGTGCTTTATTTAACATGTTCTTTTGCTTCTCCTGTCTCAAGTTAAAAAGCGTTTCCAGCATTTCACACATACACTGCAACTCTCATTTTCTAGTGCAATGCGGAGGCATACTGACTGCTGTGAGTGGAACACTGACATCTCCCAATTATCCACTGGAATATCCCGTTAATACAGACTGCATGTGGATCATCAACGCCCCTAAAGGGTACAAGGTAGGAAACACACAAGAACAAACCAGCAGCATCTCTGTTTGAATGATCGAGGCGCCTCGCTACCTTCATTACTCACCTGAGCCGCTTGGAGAAACGTCTGCAGAGGTCCTTGAAGGGCAAAAACAATTGCATTAACACTGAGGGCAAACAAATCTATATCTTGATATTAAATGATGTAGCTTTTATAACGTCCATTTCATTGTCTTCAATGTGACTCAAACATGCGGGAGCATGCTGATGTTTAGCTGGACTGCAGATCCTTTTTTGTGTTTCATTTCAGGTCTCGCTTACCATCAGTTCCTTTGATGTGGAGTATTCTGAGGATTGTTCCTACGACTATCTCACTCTCCGAGATGGACCCGTGACTACCTCCCCTGTACAGCAAACCTACTGTGGCTCTGAACCCATTCCCTCCTTCACCTCCAGTGAAAACGCTGCCGTGGTTCAGTTCCACAGTGACGGCTCAGATGTGGGGACGGGATTCTCAGCCAAGTACAAGTTTGGTACGTAAAGAAGCTCTGTGTGGATTTCGTGTGTTTGTGATTGAGGTGCATGCTGTGTTTGAATGGGGCGCTGCAGAACTACTTGTGTAAGAAGCTCTGTGTGGATTTCGTGTGTTTGTGATTGAGGTGAACGCTGTGTTTGAATGGGGCACTGCAGAAATACTTGCACAACATGACATCAGCTTATTGAACAATGCAGCATTAGAGCTTGCACTGCAATGGAAGTGTAATGCAATCATGTCCAGTTAGAGATTAGCAAGTGAAGGTGGTTTAAGAAGCAGCAGCGTGTTGGAACATTTCAAGCATCCTTCAGCTCCCATTAAAACTCAGTACAAATACACATGCTGTGAAACAGAAGTTTAATGAACTCAACTGATCCTTGAATCTTCCCTTCTTTGCTGTGTAACGATGATAATACAAGGTGCTCACGTCTCCGTTTCTATTCTTACAGTTCCAGTATGAACAAAGAACACGACCACAAGAGTTTCCTGGATTTGAACAAACGTGCCGATTACACAAATATGAATGTGTGAGCAGAAAGTACAGTAAATGAGAAAATAAAACCCAATAAGAATGAAATGATTATACATCTTTTTAAATCTGGTATTGTTTTTGATTAACAGGTATTGTATTTGTAATAATGAATAAAAATGATTGTTTCTTTGACGAGAAATGTGGTGCATTTATTTTTTTCTTAACAAAATCCGTAACAGATGAGTTTCATAAGATGAGATGCTGTAGCAGGTGTTGACTCTTCCATAGAAACTCCAGAGCGCCCCCAAACTGAACACTTTAGAACAGCTGCAGTCTTCTTGTTCTGAGGACTGGCATGAACACACGTCCACTCCTGTGTCCCTGCTGTCCAAACAGGACACCGCAGCTCTGCAGGGCAAAGCCACTAATCCCTGCACAGGAGTTCTGGGACAGACCAAGCCAAAGAGCATGGGACGGTTCCCAGGCTGCCATTCACAGAGGGCATTTTAAATGGAGGAGAAAGACAAAAGGGCAAAACATGATACAAGAAGATCATAAAACAGTCACAACACAACACAGCACTATAGTTGTATAAATCACCACCCCCCCCCCCTCTAACAGTGTTAAAATAAGAACTAAAAGTCAATGTTCCAGTTCTACCACAATATTGATTCCTCTGTGGATAGTGTATTATAAACAGGACAGACGAATGTATGAATGTTTCTGAAGTGAGGGTCATCAGTCTTCAGTGCAAACAGAACCCGATTCCTCACACATCTGTAGTGTTGCTGTATATTGCCCAAGCTCAGCTATTTGCTCTTCCTTTCATGACTTTTATGATGCTTTTTAAGGGATCCAGAATGTCTGAATCTCTTGTCACATACAGTACAGGGAAAGGGCTTCTCTCCAGTGTGAATTCTCTTGTGTACTTTTAAGATCTTGGCTTGTCTAAAACTCTTCCCACAATCAGCACATGGATAAAGATTCTCTCCGGTGTGGATCTGGCGATGCGCAGCTAGAGTCCGAGGCTCCTTGAAGCTCTTCCCGCAGACAGCACAGCGATACGGGGCCTCTCCTGTGTGAACCCGCTGGTGTCTCTTGAGGTTCTGCCCCTGGCTGAAGCGCTTCCCGCACACAGTGCAGTGATACGGGGTCTCCCGGGTGTGGGTACGCTGGTGGATGTCCAGGCTTCTTACATACTTGAAGCTCTTCCCACACACCGTGCACAGATAGGGGGTCTCTCCTGTGTGAGTGCGCTGGTGTGTGGCGAGTGCAGTGGAGTCACGGAAACCCTTCCCACAGTCAGCACAGAGGAACAGAGCCTCTCCTGTGTGAACTCTCTGGTGTTTTATAAGAGCTCCCGACGCAGCAAAGCTCTTCCCACAGTCACAGCACTGATGAGGATTGTCTCCTGCATGAATCTGCTGGTGGGTATGAAGCTGTCCGACCTCACTGAAAGTCTTCAAGCAGGAAGTACACTTATAGCGCTCGTTTGTGATGTGAATTTGTTCATGTCTCTTCAGGTCCCCAGACTCTCTGAAAGTCTTCCCACAAATAGTGCACTTATGGGTGGTCTCTCTTCTGTGAATTTTCTGGTGTGCATCCAAAGCTCCTAAATCTTCACAGCTTTGCTCACAGTCAGTACAGTCATAGGGTCCCGTGTGACTCTTCTGGTGTTTTTTAAAACTCTGGGAGAATTTGAAGCTTTTCCCACATTCTGAACACTTATAAGGCGTCTCTGTGGAGTGAGTGCGCTGGTGGGACTTCAGGTTTCCTAAAGTTTTAAACTTTTTCTCACAAACATCGCAGTGGTAGGGGGTCTCGTTGGTGTGGATTCTCTGGTGTACTATGAGATTTTTAAGGAGCCCAAAGCTCTTCCCACAATCAGTACAGGGATATGGTCTCTCGCCTGTGTGAACTTGCTGGTGTCTTTTCAGGTGCACTGACTGACTGAAACTCTTCCCACAGACAGTACAGTGATACGGAGTCTCTCCTGTGTGTGTGCGCTTGTGCAGAGTAAAAGATTTGGAGTACCTGAAGCTCTTCCCACATTCAGAGCAGTGATACGGTCTCTCTCCAGTATGAAGTACCAGGTGACTTTTCAAGTGTGAGGACTGGGTGAAGCTCTTCCCACAAGCAGTGCACACAAAGGGGTTGCCTCCGGTGTGAATCCTGTTGTGGTTTATAAGGGCTGTGAGGTTTTTGAAATTCTTCCCACAGTCGGTACAGCGGTTTTGTGATTTCTGGGATTCACTCAGACTGTTCTCTCTTGCAGGAGCTCCTGGTCTACACTGCTGTAAATGTGTGCTGCTGTTAACTTGCCCGCTTCCTAGCTCCTCTTCTGGGTGCGCCGTCTTGAGATGGTTCTGAAAGTGCCGCTTCCCAGTAAAAGAGACCTCACAGTGCCAGCATGTGTGCTTCTGATTACGATCCGCTTCAGAAGAGTGAGAGAGAACAAAGAGAAAGAAAGTTACACATCCAGAAACGACTCTCAGAATCCTGCGCTTTATAAGCAGTAACTAAATAAATAAATGAATAAATAAATAAATAAAATTACATAAATGGTGCTGCGAGCCACATTATATGATGTTACCATCAGGCAAAATGTTTTCAAAAGCAAGACGTCCCAGGAGTACAGCGGCACCCCAAATGATACCCATCTCCTACCATGAAGAATAACTGGGAGGGAGGTGCGTTCTTCACACTGCACAGAAATGAGTTTGTGCAGTGATGCATTATAACTGGGAGGGAGGTGTGTTCTTCACACTGCACAGAAATGAGTTTGTGCAGTGATGCATTATAACTGGGAGGGAGGTGCGTTCTTCACACTGCACAGAAATGAGTTTGTGCAGTGATGCATTATAACTGGGAGGGAGGTGCGTTCTTCACACTGCACAGAAATGAGTTTGTGCAGTGATGCATTATAACTGGGAGGGAGGTGCGTTCTTCACACTGCACAGAAATGAGTTTGTGCAGTGATGCATTATAACTGGGAGGGAGCTATGTGCACAGGGCCAAGTCTATTATCAACATGCAGATTGTGTTTGGTGTCTATTGTAAGATTTACAGTATTACACTTGATCCCTGAAATGGAAGTGCTAGCATGAGAGAATGATCAGATGAAAGCCACATTATCCCTCCCTGTCTTACCTGCTCATGAATTCTCTAGGTTTGTACTTACATGTTCCACTGGTGCTGGAGGAGGAGGGGGCTGTTTTCTCTTTAGGTGTGTTAGTACTGGTTTCTTTAGAGACCTCTGGTTTAATATGGACAATTCCCAGTTGAGACACATCCTCTGCATAGTCAGCGTCCTCCTGCTCCCGGACTGGCAGCGATCTCAGTTCAGAGAGCTCCTGTTTAACATGGGCAGGCTCTGGTTCAGGGAGCTCCTCTTTACTGTGTCTGGAGCTGCGACGAAGGTATTGCACCTTACTTTGAACTGAGGTCTGCCTTCTCACTTTTTTATAAGTCACTGATTTCATTTTACAAGAGGATTTCTCTTCCACACCTGTATCAAACAAAACACAATCAAGTTATTTAATCTGAACTCCACCAGATCACACCCCAGCAAACTCCAGCAGATCACACCCCAGCAAACTCCAGCAGATCACACCCCAGCAAACTCCACCAGATCACACCCCAGCAAACTCCACCAGATCACACCCCAGCAAACTCCATCAGATCACACCCCAGCAAACTCCACCAGATCACACCCCAGCAAACTCCAGATCACACCCCAGCAAACTCCAGCAGATCACACCCCAGCAAACTCCAGCAGATCACACCCCAGCAAACTCCAGCAGATCACACCCCAGCAAACTCCAGCAGATCACACCCCAGCAAACTCCACCAGATCACACCCCAGCAAACTCCAGCAGATCACACCCCAGCAAACTCCACCAGATCACACCCCAGCAAACTCCACCAGATCACACCCCAGCAAACTCCACCAGATCACACCCCAACAAACTCCACCAGATCACACCCCAGCAAACTCCAGCAGATCACACCCCAGCAAACTCCAGCAGATCACACCCCAGCAAACCACCAGATCACACCCCAGCAAACTCAACCACATCACACAACACAGTTTAAAAGCATCCCTGTGAGGGCAACGCAAAATATAATATCACAGGAAGACCTTGTAAAACATGTCCTACAGAAGCTTAACATTTATAAAGACATTAAAACACACAGGAACACATAACAATGTCCTTATCAGAATCACATTTTAACATCTAAATTGTAAGCTAGTGTTTCATTTCGTGTTGGTTTGTGGTGGTATTTGTGTGAGGGCTGGGTGCTGTGGTGTAACGTGCTCAATACTGACAGCGCGTGTTACACAGTCTTATCTACACATTAAACGGGAACTCGTTCTGTGATAACGCTTTGAATAAGCACGCAGGCAGTTCAATGAAAATGGCAATTTGTAACGTGCTCTAATCTGGCTAGCCGAAGTACAGTCAACCTTAACGGTGATGTAATGCACTGAAATAAGAATCGCTTTTGGCCGCACTTTCAGTACAATCATATCCCGAATAAAACGCTTTCTGAGAGTAGCGCATTAGGTCTGTGAGGTTTGCTCCCTGTCTAAATACAATTTGGATGTGATATAATTAAAACACTGTCGCAAACACCCCTGTGCGTGCGTGTACTGTCTTTCATCCTGGAAGTTAGTTTGATAGTACGGCTATGCAGGCGCGAAATGAACACAACACTAATATTACTCATAAAACAGCCCCGGTTTTTATAAACAACTTTTCGGAAGACGCCGAGAAGCTGTCTGATTATACTCTTTAAATAGATATTATATCTATCTCAGATTTCGGAAGTAACCATGAACCGGTACACCCAGTCTTACCTTCTCTAAACGTGCCTCTGTTACACTGATATCTTCCGCAGAGAGACCGTCGCAGCACTGTGACGTCACTTTCAGTGAAACCATAGATGTGCTACTGCGCCTAGATTTAACCATATGCGCTGATAATGTGTTTCTCGTGAGAAGATGTCGTTTGTCACAACTCTGATATTGACCGCTCTGCTGTCTTTTTAGTCAATGTCTTCATGTTATTTGGGTATTGCATACATAAATGCAAATGGATAAAAGACAAACCAAATGTAAATGTTCTTTCTGATTGTAAAATGTGTAAGGAGCGAGGTCAGAGCACGGACATAGATCTAGAATAGTAGCAGAATTATTATTATTATTATTATTATTATTATTATTATTATTATTATTATTATTATTATTATTATTATAATGAAACGACCCTTTATTGTAAGTACATTGCGTTTAAATCGTAAAAGTGAATAACATCATTTTCTCAGTGTTTCAGATTTTTAAAGACGTATGAAGTCTGTTTCGCTGTTGCCCAGGGTCCACTGATGAAATATATTAACTGGTGGATGATGACATAACGTAATGCTTAAGAATGATAAAATATAAAGAATAACTTCTCCATTGTTATTTTAAATATTTAATAATTGTATTTTTTAACTTGCAATGTAGGTAGAATAGTTAGAATAAATGCAGGCAGCAGTGTGGAGTAGCGGTCAGGGCTCTGGACTCCTGACCGGAGGGTCGTGGGTTCAATCCCAGGTGGGGGACACTGCTGCTGTACCCTTGAGCAAGGTACTTTATCTAGATTGCTCCAGTAAAAACCCAACTGTATAAATGAGTAATTGTATGTAAAAATAATGTGATATCTTGTACCAATTGTAAGTTGCCCTGGATAAGGGTGTCTGTTAAGAAATAAATATAAATGGGGTGTACAAAATTAATCTTTATTGTATATAGCACCTTTCATAGTGGATCACCATCACAAAGCGCTTTACAAGATGCAGTAACAGCAAGAGAATCCATAATACTTTAACTACAGAGAAATGCATAATACATGCATACAAAATGAAAAATACTGTGCGCTGTGCAAGCGTCCCAGCTGACTGTGTTGTGATGATCTCAGTGGAGTTCCTCACTCACTTTCTCCAGATACAAGGAAGCACAGTGCTGTGAGAACTGTAAAACAGAACTCACTTCAACACAGTTTAAAAGTCAGTATCATTCAATTTGCAACCAAAGCACTTCTTTCATTTGTTCATATACAGTTCATATCTTTCACCATTGGCAAGTCATATTTCTTATTAAAAAAAAAAAAAGGTTTTCAAAGAATTTACAGAAAAATTCAAACAGTTTTGGCCACAAAAAAAAAAGTTTGTGTATCTGTTAATCTTTCAATACCTGGCTGGTTTCACAGGCCACAGTTAGCACTCATCTTGGTGAAGTGATCCGAGAGGGCTGATGAGGGTCTGTGAAAGCAGCCAGTCGTGTTTGCAGAGAAGAGCTTGTTTTATGGGTTAGTATGTTTGTTGGAAACTATACGAATGACTGCAGCGGATCTTTTCAGTCCTTGTTTTCTGGTGTGATAATGCAGTGCTCTCATATTCATTTACCCAGAAAACGAGGCAAATCCATGCTGAGCCCATGCTGTGCAAGAGCTCTTCACTCATTCACAGAATACTAATAAACAGTCATGCATGAGAGAG
Source organism: Acipenser ruthenus (assembly GCF_902713425.1). Lineage (NCBI taxonomy): Eukaryota > Metazoa > Chordata > Actinopteri > Acipenseriformes > Acipenseridae > Acipenser > Acipenser ruthenus. Next base: position 47,757 of record NC_081228.1, read on the forward strand.
AGAGGCTGGCAGGATCCGTCATGCAGGGGCAGTGCTGTCTAATTGAATGCTGTCAATGCTCACAGTGTTACTGTTCCAGCCTAACGTTGTTGATGTTGCTGGCTGCCCTGATAGCCGACTTCATGGCTGTCTCAATCCAGGCATGTGGAAGTGCAGTGTGCTCTCCAGCAAAGTGGATTCTCCCTTCATTCTTGAACAGAGTGGAGGAATAGTCATTCAGCTGATAGGGGGTGAATATGGCAAAGGCACCGAGACTGTATGGATCTAAGCTCCACTTCTTCACCACTCCTGCTCCATCCCAGAGAGCGCGAATCTCTCCTCCGTGAATCTTGACGAGATCTTCAAGAGCCACCTCCATACACTCCTGATCGCTGAGCCCCAGGAACAGGGCAGAGTCGTCTGAGGCGGTGTATGAAGCAAGAAGCACCCCTCCGTCTGTGCCCTGGAAGCTGTGACTGGGGTAATAGATGAACCTGGATGGAAGATCGGTGATCGACTTCCCTCCCCAGATCCCTTCTTTCTCCCAGAACCTCTGTCGAAAGCTCAGGAAGATCTTGGTAGAGCTGGAGTAGTGAACCGAGCGAAGAGCCTCCATCTTGCTGGCTGACAGGGGGGGTGAGAAGTCTATAAACAGAGAGGCTTTGGCGGTGGCAGTGAGGAGCAGGTAATCAGCACTGACGTTCATGACGGAGGAATCCTTCTGGCTCTGATAAAACACAGTGACACCCTTTCTGCTCTGCTCTATCCTGACAGCTCTGGAGTCCAGGAGAACAACAGCACTGAGAGCTTCATAAAATGCTCTCGGAAGGTTATCCAGACCGTTACTGATTTCGAAGTACCTGAAACAGAGAGAAGGCACTTTAGTAGCTGAAACATTTTGGGGGCTTGGTCGCATAGCAGGTAATGCAGTCGCCTTTCTCGCCTACAAGTTCAAATCCGGTTCAGGTCACATAAGGTAGGGAGTCACTCAGATAAAGAATAACTAAGACTCATTAGGTGGGGAGTCACTCAGATCATGTAGCAGCTAAGCAGGGTCCTGTCCTATTTCTACACCTGACTGCTCATGAGAATCTTACCTGGTATTATCATTGATGTCATATTCGATTCTTAGACTCTCAGTGAAGGCGGTGAAAAAGAAACTGTTCTCATCGAGAATATCTCCAATCATGCGCACAGCCCCTTCACTCAGGTTACCCTCTTTAACTAAATACTCCTGCAAGAAGCAATACAGCATTCACTTAACTGCATGGCACTCACGTTAAGAAAACCAGCTCATCAGATGCATTGCACAAGGATTGTAGTCTCAGTTAAGACTGCTGTAAAAACAACAATGAATGATCCCATTCCCAGGCTCTGCCAGCCTGTGTGATGTGCTAGCATTGTGTCTTCATGCTGAAGGTGTGAGGAGATGAGAAGTTCTAGGTGTGTTTGTGCAGTGGAGCCGGGCTCTTTCTGTGCCGAGGTTAAGACCCATGTGCTCACCAGTTTGCACCCCAGCCTGTGCTGTTAACAATGCAGGTTCCATGCACTTCAGTGTGGTTATCAAGCCTTTGTGTTGTTCTGTACAGCTTCATATTAACACATGCAATGCGAATGTATTCACCTTCACAGAGTAGGAGTCGTATTTCTCCATCACCTCGCTGCAATTGTATCCACTCTTCTTCAGATCATCCATCACCTGTAGGATCATTATTTCAGAGATCAGAGCCCAGCTGTGCCTCTCACAGACTCATTGAAACCTCTCCTAACTCAATGAAGGGGTCTCTTGGAAGCCCTCCTGCATCTCTGACAGACTCATTGAAACCTCTCCTAACTCAATGAAGAGGTCTCTTGGAAGCCCTCCTGCATCTCTGACAGACTCATTGAAACCTCTCCTAACTCAATGAAGGGGTCTCTTGGAAGCCCTCCTGCATCTCTGACAGACTCATTGAAACCTCTCCTAACTCAATGAAGAGGTCTCTTGGAAGCCCTCCTGCATCTCTGACAGACTCATTGAAACCTCTCCTAACTCAATGAAGGGGTCTCTTGTAAGCCCTGCTGTACCTTTGACAGAGACTCATTGAAGAGCCTCCCTGCTGATTTCCCTCGTTCCTGGGCGCTCACAGGGTACCTCAGCACATCTGGATTTTCCTCCACAGTGTAGGCTCTCTTGTGGACCCCGTTCACCTGGTACCAGGTGTTCCTGTTGTCCTCAATGAAGGGGTTCAGTTTTAAACCCATTCTTTCAGCGAAGGTCAGGACAAGCCTAAAGAAATGTGTCAGCATTTATTACCTGTCTTTCTCAGCCCTTGAAACACAGTCATGTAGGCAATACAGTTTCTTTGATCACAGAAAAAAAGAGTTCCCCATTCGCTACGGTGCCTGACCTGTGAAAACTGGGTATCCTCATTGCTCCCAGTTCAGCGTACCAGCCCCCGCTCTCATTCCTGTGGGTGTGCACACGTCCACCAACGCGCTGGCTCGCTTCAATCAATATGATCTGCAAACATCAACCAGCATTCACCGTCATTCTCTTACAGTCACACATGACGTCAGCATTGAGGTCACAGTTTAACAGGCCTGATGAGTTCCTATTGAGGGCAAAGTAAAACCACTGGCAATATGAAGGTCTTCAATCGGTTTGGATTTTCTGATTTAGCTGAGATGGGAAAACACTTCCACACTACAGTACTAAAGCCTCTGTGATGCAGAACCTCATGAACACTTCCACACTACAGTCCTATAGTCTCTGTGATGCAGAACCTCATGAACACTTCCACACTACAGTCCTATAGTCTCTGTGATGCAGAACCTCATGAACACTTCCACACTACAGTCCTATAGTCTCTGTGATGCAGAACCTCATGAACACTTCCACACTACAGTCCTATAGTCTCTGTACCTCATGTCCAGCATCCTCCAGTAGTTTTGCTGCAGTCAAGCCAGAGATTCCTGCTCCCACGATGATGATGCGCTTCGGAGAAGACGTCTTCTTCAGACCGTTCTGAGCGATTTGCAGTAACTGCAGATAGTCAGGATCAGTAAAGCATTTATCCAGTGCATCATGATCATGTGCCTTTGTTTCCAGTGATGCCAACATGAAGCCCAGACACAACACTGTGAATGAAGGAAGTGAAACTTCATACAATTACACCATTCCACACTGCAGTGCTTTCATTTGATGGGTGCAGCTTAAACACAGAGACATATAATATTGTGTTACGTTCCTTCAGCTGAACAAGGGGTCAGATTCCCGGGTTATTTTCAGGGATCCAGTCTGTTACTCTGTTCAGCTTGATGGTGCTCACAATATATTAGTATTGTTATTTTTACTTGTGTCAGCATTGACTTTTTTAAACTCAGGTCCAGATCAATGCAAACTGTCAGTGTGGTACAGACTGACCCCCCTATATCTTCAGAGTCTGACGCTCTCAATAACATAAACTAAATCATAGTAATACTAACTGGATATGTGCTTCTCCAGATCAATGCAAACTGTCAGTGTGATACAGACTGACCCCCCTATATCTTCAGAGTCTGACACTCTCAATAACATAAACTAAATCATAGTAATACTAACTGGATATGTGCTTCTCCAGATCAATGCAAACTGTCAGTGTGATACAGACTGACCCCCTATATCTTCAGAGTCTGGCGCTCTCAATAACATAAACTAAATCATAGTAATACTAACTGGATATGTGCTTCTCCAGATCAATGCAAACTGTCAGTGTGGTACAGACTGACCCCCCTATATCTTCAGAGTCTGACGCTCTCAATACTTTCTGCCAAATAATGTTAATACAAGTTTCATGACAATGGGATGAGCGCTTTTCTGATTATATGGAGATATTTGTGAATGGTGCCGTGTGTATGTATGACCGTCTCATAATGAACGCTGATACATCATAGAAAAAGAAAAACAACTGAAAAAAACAGCAAAACAGACTTCCTTAAAATAAGTTCAGAAGTGCAAGCGTGGGTAAGAGGAAACAGAATCTGCATGAATGTTTCCATTGCTTGTCAGTGTCCCTTCACACAAATACCAGGTGTTTAGAACTAGAGGGGCTGGGGGTGTCTGTGAATCCTCCCCCTGTGACTTCTGTAAGCTGTGATAATCAGCCCTGTCACACACACCCTTGCTTTAATATTGTGATGTACAATTTAAACAACATGGAAGCGTCTTATCTACTAAGCCTGCTTTAAAGACTGTGATTAAACCTGGCGTTTGAACCATCAGGGTGGAGCTGGACTCACAAGACTAATACTGAGCACACAACTCTGCTCGGGTTCATGTCACACACAATGAATTCTCTGCAGTACCACAGACACACTTTTCTAAATTATTAAGGCTTCGTTTTTTCTCTTCAAATACAGCAGCATACTGTAAAACAAAGTTACACTTAATAAGAGATGACTCATTCAGTGTTTATATGGTCTGTTTCCAGTGTACAGTCAGATAGTCACTCCCTGTGAGTATCTCCAGACATCCACATTTACGTCTCAGTGCAAACATTCAAAATGCGTTATTGCTGGAATGCAGAGAGCAGCTAACTATAACAGTTTTAAAGTAACACGATCATGTGTTAACAGTATATTTATATATTAACTGTAACAGACCGCATGACTTAATAAATAATGCACGCTTTTCTTCTCGTACCGAATACATTCTGAGAGTATATTCACGTGTCATACTTGCGTTTCAAAAGCATTTAAATGACACTGTTTAGAAACTATTACTACTATTTATTTCTTAGCAGACGCCCTTATCCAGGGCGACTTACAATTGTTACAAGATATCACATTATTTTTTACATACAATTACCCATTTATACAGTTGGGTTTTTACTGGAGCAATCTAGGTAAAGTACCTTGCTCAAAGGTACAGCCGCAGCGTCCCCCACCTGGGATTGAACCCACGACCCTCCAGTCAAGAGTCCAGAGCCCTAACCACTACTTGAAACTAATAATAATAATAATAATAATAATAATAATAATAATAATAATAATAATAATAATAATAATAATAATGTGTATCAAAGCTGCACTAGATACTCACAGTACAATTTGCTCCCAGTCATATCCATCGTGATTTCAGGATGCTATCTGTGTCGACAGGTTAACAGCAATGCCCGCACTTGCAATATCAGCGCTTTATATATCAGCGAGGGGGGACCAGTGAGGAAACGATGAAGAAACAGAAACTTTCCAGCGATGCCAAGAAACCGAAACCATTAATCTGATCCAGTTACAAGATCCGCGTGAGAGTGACGCGCAACAATACGGCTCTTTCTCAGCGAGCGCCCGGCCTGGTCAATATAACCGTACATCAGCGCGTCTGGTTTCTATCAACACAAACATACAGAAACCGTCTTTTACCGACAAGGAATGGATGCAGTTTTGTTAAAAGAATGGCTCTAAATGATTTCAGTATTGGCGTTTACATATGAAGCATCGCTAGCATTAAACCTCTTATTTAGCACTCTATCGTGTTCTGTTGAACCCATTTCACCCGAAATTGCTTGGCTTCAAATAAACTGCAGATCTACAGGTGAGGTTTTTATGACAGATTTTTCTACCAGTAGGGTTATGGTTATTATTAGTAGTATTATTATTACAGCCAGACGCTATAGTAAGCAGCAATCTACAGCCGAAAGCAGAACTCAGGGAAGCACGGGAGTGAGTCATTATGACGTCACTGCGATCATAAGCAGAGGGAAATCCCATAGCCAGAGCCAGCGGAATTCCCATAAACTCCCGAGCCTGATCGTGTAGAGCAGGGGTGCACAATTCCGGTCCTGGAGGGCCGGTGTCCCTGCTGGCTTTTGTTCCAACCTTGCCCTAAATTACTTAATTGGACCAATTATTACCAATTATTGGTCTAATTAAGTATTTTGGAACACAGTTGGAACAAAAGCCAGGAGGGACACCGGCCCTCCAGGACCGGAATTGCACACCCCTGGTATAGAGAATAACCGCTACTTCAGATTCACATCCTGCACGTATATCTAAGCATGCGCATATATATATATATATATATATATATATATATATATATATATATATATATATATATATATATAGATAGATAGATAGATAGATAGATAGATAGATAGATAGATAGATAGATAGATAGATAGATAGATAGATATACACACACACACAGAGACGCTGTTTTTCATATAGCAGTATGGGGTGTATTTCAATGAATGGTGGAAAGGGCACCCCCTTTCACACTGGTTCTTGATAGAAAGCACGCGGTGCCATTGCACCTGTGTAGAATAGCCGCGCGCGTGTGTGTGCGCGCGTGTGTGTGCGCGTGTGTGTGTGTGCGCTACGTGTGTATGTGTGTGTGTGTGCGTGTGTGTGTGTGCGTGCGCTACGTGTGTATGTGTGTGTGTGTGTGTGTGCGCGTGTGTGTGTGTGCGCTACGTGTGTATGTGTGTGTGTGTGCGTGTGTGTGTGTGCGTGCGCTACGTGTGTATGTGTGTGTGTGTGTGTGCGTGTGCGTGTGTGTGGGTGTGTATGTGTGTGTGTGCGTGCGCTACGTGTGTGTGTGTGTGTGGGTGTGTGTGTGTGTGTGCGCGCTACGTGTGTATGTGTGTGTGTGTGTGTGTGTGTGTATGTGTGTGTGTGCGTGCGCTACGTGTGTATGTGTGTGTGTGTGTGTGCGCTACGTGTGTATGTGTGTGTGTGTGGGTGTGTGTGTGTGGGTGTGTGTGTGTGTGCGTGCGCTACGTGTGTATGTGTGTGTGTGCGTGCGCTACGTGTGTATGTGTGTGTGTGTGGGTGTGTGTGTGTGGGTGTGTGTGTGTGTGTGTGTGTGTGTAGTACAGGATTGGCTTTATTATGACATGCAGCTTCCTAAAAATCTAACAGACATGTGAATAGAATTTAACAAGGGAAGTCCCGACAGAACCTCCAAAATCCCAGTGGAATTTACACCCGAGCATCTCTACCCAAGGCTCCCATTGTTTGCCAGCCAGGTGACTGCAGGTGAAGCACACAGAGGCTGCTTCGAGAACACAGACACTCTTATTATTGAAGGGTTCAAACAAGCAGAGCCAGTCCCTGCGTATCTAATCACCGGCACCTGACAGGGTTTTTCAAACTGACTGGAATCCCCACAGCCCATCCTCTTCACAGTTTGCTGTTGGAAATGTAAATAGACAGACAGATTGTACAGGACAGCAGGGAGCCCCACTTCAATCTACAGTGAAAGACACCATTCTGGGGGGGTGCACTAAAACAGACATTTTCTTTCATCAAGCAGAAATAAAGGCAGATTGCAGAAATGAATACTGGATTTAGATATTTTCCGGCGGACTGATTTGGAACCGAGATTAAACAGTTGATAACATTCAAGGTCCTTTACCAGAGATTAGGGGCCTCATATTGACCAATCAGGTTAAAGGAAATCTCCAATCCATTTTCTAATATATATATTTATTACACACACTCTCTATCAAACAAATCATAGCACGGGGGGAAAAAATCTTTTCATGTGTTTGTGTCAAAACATTTTTATTCCATATATTATCCAAAGGAAGACAGCATTACATATTAAAAAGTATATTTGAAATTCACAATCCTATGTATTTTAATGACAGTATGAGCCCAGGGCGTGGCGCTGAGTGACAGCTCATCATCACACATGTTTATATTAGATCTCGAGCTTCACATGCTGCACATGTTTATATTAGATCTCGAGCTTCACATGCTTCACATGTTTATATTAGATCTCGAGCTTCACATGCTTCACATGTTTATATTAGATCTCGAGCTTCACATGCTGCACATGTTTATATTCGATCTCATAGTAGAAGCCGCTAACACACAACTCCAGTCTTTTATATATGCCTGGTTAACAAGGATACGGTCTGCAAAACATTGGAAAATGAACAAGCAGAAGAACGAATTTGTATTTAAAAACGGAATTAGATCTACCATTATTATTAATATTATTAATAATAATAATAATAATAATAATAATAATAATAATAATGACAAACTTCTAAAATGTTTTTAAAATGAACAGTAAAAGCATTAAGTATCATTATCAAAAATAATGTATTGTTTAATCTCAAACTCGTACATTGTTAATACAACAAAACATGTTAAAATACACCAAGAGGTTTGTACCTGGTCTGCTATCAGCACGCTTAAAATTATCAAAACTTTTAACAAGTGCATTAAACACATATTATTATTATTATTATTATTATTATTATTATTATTATTATTTTTTATTTCTTATCCAGGGCGACTTACAATTGCTACAAGATATCACATTATTTTTTACATAAAATTACATTATTTTTTACACATTATTTTTACATACAATTACCCATTTATACAGCTGGGTTTTTACTGGAGCAATCTAGGTAAAGTACCTTGCTCAAGGGTACAGCAGCAATGTCCCCCACCTGGGATTGAACCCACGACCCTCCAGTCAAGAGTCCAGAGCCCTAACCACATATGCATTACATGTAGGCCGACCTTAAATTACGTTTTCTATCAGTATTATTATTTATTAATCCTGAGTCACTTTCATCGCTGTCACTTCATTATGCTCAAGCACCTCCTCATCTTCCTCAGCTTCAATGGCAATGACAGAGACCCGGCGCGTCATCAACTCTTCAAACTCTGCAGACTCATTGCAGAACAGACCACTGTTTTTCTACATGTGTAACTCGACAGGCTCCGATACACAAAACAACACGCTGAGCTACTCCCAAAAGAACTGGCGCCCTACGACCTGTCACAGTGCGGACAAGCCATCCAGTATGATGCTGACTGACGTCTGAACCACTCAGTGAGAAACGGCGATATTAAAAGAATCATTTATTCCCTGCTTACTCTTATGATTTGTGTTTCGTTTTTGGTGTGTTTCTTTCTCAATTTTATTTTTTTTCAGTTTCTACTATTGTTAACCGAATCATTTATTTCCTGCTTGTATCTGTTTCAGTCTCCGTTAAGGGCTAGAACACTGCTTATCTCTCAATGAAAGACACAGAACAGAATATGGTGCTATTTCCTTTCCTATATGTTCCTTTATTTTCATGTATCCTAGCACAGGGCTATAGGTTTTCACTGCCTGGTTGATTGATGGCAGCTGTTTCAAAGGGTTTACTTTGCGTGCAGTTTCTGGTGCTTGAGAAGAGTGCTTGTCTCTTTAAAAGACTTCCCGCAGGTGTTACAGTAAAAGGGCTTCTCTCCGGTGTGGGTCCTGTGGTGTACTTTCAGGCTCCCGATCTGAGAGAAGCTCTTCCCACACGCAGTACAGAGGTAGGGTGTTACTCCTGTGTGAACTCGCTGGTGTTTTTTAAGTCCTCCTATGTCCATGAAAGTCTTCCCACATTCGTTACAATGATAGGGTTTCTCTCCTGTGTGAACTTGAGCATGTCTTCCAAGGGTAATTCTGTTGGCGAAACACTTCCCACATTCACTGCAGCGGAAAGGGCTCTCCGTGCCACGAATACATTTGTGTCTCTTCAGGAAGTTTAAAAGCGCAAAGCTCTTTCCACATTCTTTACAGTGGTGGGGAGAGCCTCCTTTGTGGATTTTCTGGTGCGTTTTGAGTTTGCCCAGTTCAATGAAACTCTTGTTGCATTCATTACAGCGGAAGGAGTTCTTGTTCTGGTGCAATCGCTGGTGTGTTTTCAGGTGGCACAGCTGTTTGAAGCGGTCGCCACAGATGGTGCAGCGATGGGGAGTTGCGAGTGAATGGCTGCGCTGGTGACAGGTGAGGTACTGTTTCCTGCTGAAGCCCTTCCCACACGTAGCACAGAGATGCAAAGCCTGTTCAGAACTGTCCGCACTCCCTGAAGCTCCGGGTCCAGGCTGTGGGGACGGGAGCCTCTTCTTCCTCTCTGGACGGGATTTCACACTCTCTTCTCTCTCAGTCTTAGTTCTGATCTTCTTCAGCTTCTTTTCATGAGGAGAGGTTTTGCAGGGAAGCACTGGATTGGAATCAGGCTTTCGTTTATCAGCCACTTCAGGAGCTAAAAAACACAGAGAGAGAGAGAGAGAGAGAGAGAGAGGGGGGGGGGGGATTCATGAATGTATTTCTATGAAGCGTTTAACAATTGCCCAAATCATAGACTAATCTCAGAGACAGCAAGTGTGTGTAGTGTAGAGCGCATGTAGTTACTGGTCACACTGTTATTAGTGCTCATGTAGTTACAGGTCACACTGTTATTAGTGCTCATGTAGTTACTGGTCACACTGTTATTAGTGCTCATGTAGTTACTGGTCACACTGTTATTAGTGCTCATGTAGTTACAGGTCACTCTGTTATTAGTGCTCATGTAGTTACAGGTCACACTGTTATTAGTGCTCATGTAGTTACAGGTCACTCTGTTATTAGTGCTCATGTAGTTACAGGTCACACTGTTATTAGTGCTCATGTAGTTACAGGTCACTCTGTTATTAGTGCTCATGCAGTTACAGGTCACTCTGTTATTAGTGCTCATGTAGTTACAGGTCACACTGTTATTAGTGCTCATGTAGTTACAGGTCACTCTGTTATTAGTGCTCATGTAGTTACAGGTCACTCTGTTATTAGTGCTCATGTAGTTACAGGTCACTCTGTTATTAGTGTTCATGTAGTTACTGGTCACACTGTTATTAGTGCTCATGTAGTTACAGGTCACTCTGTTATTAGTGCTCATGTAGTTACAGGTCACACTGTTATTAGTGCTCATGTAGTTACAGGTCACACTGTTATTAGTGCTCATGTAGTTACAGGTCACACTGTTATTAGTGCTCATGTAGTTACAGGTCACTCTGTTATTAGTGCTCATGTATTTACAGGTCACACTGTTATTAGTGCTCATGTAGTTACAGGTCACTGTTATTAGTGCTCATGTATTTACAGGTCACGCTGGTTGTGGAGATCACTGCTCTTTCTTACAGGTCACTCTGTTATTAGTGCTCATGTAGTTACAGGTCACTCTGTTATTAGTGCTCATGTAGTTACAGGTCACACTGTTATTAGTGCTCATGTATTTACAGGTCACGCTGGTTGTGGAGATCACTGCTCTTTCTTACAGGTCACTCTGTTATTAAAGCTCATTTACTTACAGGTCACGCTGGTTGTGGTGATCGCTCCTCTTTCTGCACAGTCCTTGTTGCCCAGGTTCTCCACGGAGCTGCTCTCTTTCTCTTTCTCTGTATCATCTGTGCTCCTGTCATTAGAGACCTGCCCATTACCGTGGACAGGAGCTTCTGGTCTGACTTCACCAAGTGCAGTGCTTTCATTGTGAGCACCAGCACTGAGTTCTTTAGCAGCGTGCGCCTCTTCTTTACATTGGATGGATCCATCATTCTCATCCTCCTCATTATTATTGTGCTCTTCAGTGATTTCCTCTTTCATTTGAAGCGACTCCATGTCAGGTACATCTTTGGAATTACTGACAGATTCCAGTTCAGGGAGCTCTTCTTTAATGTGGGCAGCTGGTGATTCCCGGACACCTTCAATAATGAACACAGACTCCACTTCAGTGACTTGCTCTTCAGTGTGGCTGCAGCCCTGCAGCGGGACCTCTTCAGCACTCTGAACAGATCCCTGGGGAGCCTCACTCTGAACAGATCCCTGGGGAGCCTCACTCTGAACAGATCCCTGGGGAGCCTCACTCTGAACAGATCCCTGGGGAGCCTCACTCTGAACAGATCCCTGGGGAGCCTCACTCTGAACTGCACAGTATTCCTGGTGAAGGTGCTGCTCTGGAGCCTGTAAAGCTACGTTCTCATGAACAGTTTCCTCTTGAGCCTCTGTGGTATAAAGAGAAGCAGACGTTAACAGGTGCATTCATGACAGGGATGCATGTCGGTTCTGGTCACTTCGGTTTCATATCAACTCTTTCTGCTGTTCTTCACGTCCAATCAGTTTTTGGTAAATGAAAGTTTCAAGTGGGAATGCTGGAGAGAATGTGTGCAGCCCAGGGAACAGGGCACATCATATTACAACACACATGATAATGACACCTGCACAGCCTCAAGTGAAACATCGGCACACTCGTTTTTATTTCTATTTGTACACGTCCTGGTGTTGACTTTGCCATTGCATTGCATAAATCTCATCTGCACAACACTAACTCATCTACAGCTTCATTTAGATCTGCTGACTGCAGTTCGGAGTACCTGTGCAGCAGCAGCATCGCAATGACTGAACCGGTATAACCATCTCCTGAACCTTTCTAGAGCTTGTTATAAAAACAAAGCCAGGTTCTTACCTTTCTCTATTCCCGCTCTGTCCACAATACTTCGGATCCACGTGTCAACACTCTGGTCAGAGATCAGTAACTCCTGGTTGTTATCTTCAGTGACGATCTCTGGTGTGATTAATAAAACCAGGGGCCAGTCCTTTATCGACGGAGCTGCTTGACTGGTGCACAGACGCTGGGACCCGCTCTGTGCTTCATTGAAGAGTGAAGCGTTCACTCCGGTAACATCGCCGCTTTCCTTCTCGGGATCGTCTCCTCCCGGACTGTGTGGCTGGAAGTCGCGCTCAAGGCAGCTCACTCGAGGCGGTGTGGCGCCGCTGTTCTTATCTGCGGGTTTGAAATACCCGCGCAGCTGTTTCAGCTCCCGCTCGGATGTTTCCAATCGACGCCTCAGCTGTTTCATTTCTTTCACTCTTTCAGACAGATCCGCGAATTCGTTACCGACCAGCTGTGTGATTTCACTGATCACCGTGTCCACGGCAGCTTTCAATGCTTGCTCAATGACCGCGGAGAGCTTGCCTTTAAAAACATCCATCTTCACCTCCTCCAATTCCGAACCACTAATAAACGAATGCGAATACTTTTCTTTCACACTGAGACCGGAAACAGGATGTTTTCTTTCAAGGTGTATTTAAACCCTTTCAGTTTCGCTCGGATGTCTAGCTGCACTAGAAACAGTTTTTCTGGGACGCTTCACAGTCGGGTCCTCATTAATAAAACACAGCAAAGCCTCAGACTTCAAAATCCAAAGCGGACTCGGACACTCAATGTCACTGCGAGTTCACGCATTTCAAATAAGGGTTACAGTAAAATCATCCCGCATAACAATCCGCCATCACACAAAAACAGCGACCCTCCCCCACTTCCTGTGCGCCCTCTCGTGCGCATGCGCGGTGCTGCAGCAGCCGCACAGCAGTGACGGGGATCCTAGTGACGCGCATGTTTTAGTTTGTTCATGGAGATCATGCTTGGAATTGATCAGATTCTGCGCAGAATGATCTCCTGAACGCACCCTGAGTTCTCTCCTCCTGGGTTCCGTGCTGCGCTTATTGGTCAGGGTTAACTTTTTTTAAAGACGTCATCACGCCCTCCCTAATTCTCCTCGGTTCCTGGTGGAATAGATTCGTAGCTCAGTCCTCAGTCCTGCCCCATGCTGTCTGGAGGAGGAATCTGTGTTTCACTTGTTTTAACTCGGCCCCAGGTTACAGGCGTGTATGATTTTATTAAGGAGTTTTATTTTGAACTGCTTTCTCTTGATTTTTGGTGTGAAGTATAGTTTTACTAAACGTGTTGATATAAATTTGGCAACGTTCTTAATTGATGAGGCTGCTGACTTGCCTATTCCCTTCACCCACCTTCTCATCTGTGTCCTTGATGAGGCTGCTGGCTGCCTATCTTACACCCACCTTCTCATCTGCCACTTTGATCATGAGATACTCTTCTCAAAAAAGGGCTTTTCTTTCCATTTTGTATTAGAAATCCACAGACATGTTCGTTTAGTTTCCTATAAATACACTGTATAGATTTGTATTAACATATCCCTAATGCTCCTCTGAAATGTAGTGATTTATTATTTTGAATTCTATTTGAACATCTGTACAAACAACAAGAGCCTTTCAATAAGGGGCTTTAACAACACAAGACTGTAAGATTGGTGCTTGGGATGAGACGGAAAAGCGAGGTCCTGCTGTAAGTGACTCTGCAGCAGCATAGCTCACCCGAGTACAGAGTACCTCTTTAAACAGTCCATCATCCAGACTGTGAGCTGCACAAAGATGTTTGTGTTTCCATGACTACACAGGTATTGTGACGCACCTGTTGAGCCCAGCCCTGCCCCTCTGAGAGAGGAATGTGCCTGAGGGAGGAACAGGGAGTAGAATGAGAGAGAGAGGGAGGGAGAGAGAGAGAGAGAGAGAGAGAGAGAGAGAGAGAGGGAGGGAGGGAGGGAGAGAGAGGGAGGAGAGAGAGAGAGGGGGAGGGAGAGAGAGAGAGGAGAGAGAGTGTCAACACATCTATTCAAGAAACTGAAAAATACAAGGAAAACGAACACCAATTAAGAGAACAGGTACATGAAGTGAATAAACAGAAGAAATAAACTGAGACATACCCAGGACAGGAGACCGACAGGGAGGGACAGGAGACAGACAGACAGGGAGGGAGGGAGGGAGGGGCGTCGCTTTCATTTGCTTTTCCAGACATCCATGGTTTCCAGCTCTTTCATTTGCTTTTCCAGACATCCATGGTTTCCAGCTCTTTCATTTGCTTTTCCAGACATCCATGGTTTCCAGCTCTTTCATTTGCTTTTCCAGACATCCATGGTTTGCAGCTCTTTCATTTGCTTTTCCAGGCTCTCACTCTGCTTTATTCCACTTTGCTGTGCTGTTGTTGTGGTGAACTTTTCTAAGGGCAGGACACAGTGAGGAAAGTCAGGGATGAAGACAAGCAGAGTGAGTCTGACAGGTCTTCAGATAAAGGGAGTGAAACCAGAAAGGGCGAGGTGAGGATTAGAGAATGAAATCTTAAAGACGTGACGTCAGAAAGATAAACCAGATACACAGGAAAGAATCTCAGTGCAGAAAAAACATTTACAAACCAGGACTGAGGAAGCAGGAGGGAGCTGAGAGCCTCAGGACTCCAGGGTTAAAGGTATTTCAAGAGGCAGCAAAACAGCTTTCAACAGACTGGGAGATCAGGGCAGACAGACAGACAGACAGACAGACAGGCAGGCAGACAGACAGGCAGGCAGGCAGGCAGACAGACAGACAGACAGACTCAAACACACGCTCCACCCAGATAACATTTGAAAACTTTACTTTGATTCAGATCGAGGCCGGGGTGTCTGAATACAAAGAGAAGAGATGAAAGACAGTGTGGCTTGTACTGCCACTCATCAGAGCAACAGAATGGATTCTTCATGCGTTTTCTTAGCATACTTTGCATCTTGAGGCAACACACTTTTTAATCACAAATTTCCAGTTTGGAAGAGGCCTCACTGAAACTAAACCAGGCTGGATTAACTGCATGGCTTCCCTGTCGTGGCGGAACCCGGATCCTGCGAGGGTCAGGAGGTTGGCATCCCAGTCCAGGAGGGACAGTCTGTCCTCCCCCAGTTTGGAGGAACCCTTCTTCCCATTCCCGTCTCAGAGAAGAGAGTCTATGGGGAGCCCCCTGCCCCCCCCACTGGAACACACCAGCTCCGAGCTACTGGAGAGGGACCTCATACTGGCAGCGGAACTGGGACAAGCCTTACTGGAGAGGAACGAGGAACTGGGAGCCAAGCTGGAAGAGAGGGACAGAGAGATAGAGGTGAGAGAGACGTATTCCTGGGTAGCCTGGTCGTGTAAGTTAACATTTCTATCATCTACATTAAAAGATGTTCCGTGTCCTAATTCACAGTTCAGAGGGGGAAGAAGAGTCATCTCTAGAGGTCACATCTCAAACCACCTCACAGCAATAATTCAGCTTCTAGGAGTCGCTTCGGGCTGGTAGGCTGAAAGAACTGAATCTATTTAGCCTGGAACAAAGAAGAATTAGAGGGGCATGATTGAGGTCTTTAAATAAAGGAGTCAGCAAAGTTAACCCAAACCCAAGACCAGCACAGAAACCAGGACCAGAGAACACAGTCTGCAATGAAGTGGAGATAGACTCAGGACAGAGGGAAGGGGACACTGCTTCACACAGAGAGTGCTGAGGGGATGGGATGGGTTACCTAGTCATGTTGCTGAAGGAGACTCTTCTTCACACAGAGAGAGCTGAGGGGATGGGATGGGTTACCTAGTCATGTTGTTGAAGGAGACTCTTCTTCAACAGAGAGTGGTGAGGGGTTGGGATGGGTTACCTAGTCATGTTGTTGAAGGAGACTCTTCTTCACACACAGAGTGCTGAGGGGATGGGATGGGTTACCTAGTCATGTTGCTGAAGGAGACTCTTCTTCACACAGAGAGAGCTGAGGGATGGGATGGGTGACCTAGTCATGTTGCTGAAGGAGACTCTTCTTCACACAGAGAGAGCTGAGGGGATGGGATGGGTTATCTAGTCATGTTGCTGAAGGAGACTCTTCTTCACACAGAGAGTGATGAGGGGATGGGATGGGTTATCTAGTCATGTTGCTGAAGGAGACTCTTCTTCACACAGAGAGTGATGAGGGGATGGGATGGGTTATCTAGTCATGTTGCTGAAGGAGACTCTTCTTCACACAGAGAGTGCTGAGGGGATGGGATGGGTTACCTAGTCATGTTGCTGAAGGAGACTCTTCTTCACACAGAGAGAGCTGAGGGATGGGATGGGTGACCTAGTCATGTTGCTGAAGGAGACTCTTCTTCACACAGAGAGAGCTGAGGGGATGGGATGGGTTATCTAGTCATGTTGCTGAAGGAGACTCTTCTTCACACAGAGAGTGATGAGGGGATGGGATGGGTTATCTAGTCATGTTGCTGAAGGAGACTCTTCTTCACACAGAGAGTGGTGAGGGGATGGGATGGGTTACCTAGTCATGTTGCTGAAGGAGACTCTTCTTCACACAGAGAGTGGTGAGGGGATGGGATGGGTTTCCTAGTCATGTTGATGAAGGAGACTCTTCTACACACAGAGAGTGGTGAGGGGATGGGATGGGTTACCTAGTCATGTTGCTGAAGGAGACTCTTCTTCACACAGAGAGTGGTGAGGGGATGGGATGGGTTACCTAGTCATGTTGCTGAAGGAGACTCTTCTTCACACAGAGAGTGGTGAGGGGATGGGATGGGTTACCTAGTCATGTTGCTGAAGGAGACTCTTCTACACACAGAGAGTGGTGAGGGGATGGGATGGGTTACCTAGTCATGTTGCTGAAGGAGACTCTTCTTCACACAGAGAGTGGTGAGGGGATGGGATGGGTTACCTAGTCATGTTGCTGAAGGAGACTCTTCTTCACACAGAGAGTGGTGAGGGGATGGGATGGGTTACCTAGTCATGTTGCTGAAGGAGACTCTTCTTCACACAGAGAGTGGTGAGGGGATGGGATGGGTTACCTAGTCATGTTGCTGAAGGAGACTCTTCTTCACACAGAGAGTGGTGAGGGGATGGGATGGGTTACCTAGTCATGTTGCTGAAGGAGACTCTTCTTCACACAGAGAGTGGTGAGGGGATGGGATGGGTTTCCTAGTCATGTTGCTGAAGGAGACTCTTCTTCACACAGAGAGTGGTGAGGGGATGGGATGGGTTACCTAGTCATGTTGCTGAAGGAGACTCTTCTTCACACAGAGAGTGCTGAGGGGATGGGATGGGTGACCTAGTCATGTTGCTGAAGGAGACTCTTCTTCACACAGAGAGTGCTGAGGGGATGGGATGGGTTATCTAGTCATGTTGCTGAAGGAGACTCTTCTTCACACAGAGAGTGGTGAGGGGATGGGATGGGTTTCCTAGTCATGTTGCTGAAGGAGACTCTTCTTCACACAGAGAGTGGTGAGAGGATGGGATGGGTTATCTAGTCATGTTGCTGAAGGAGACTCTTCTTCACACAGAGAGTGCTGAGGGGATGGGATGGGTTACCTAGTCATGTTGTTGAAGGAGACTCTTCTACACACAGAGAGTGGTGAGGGGATGGGATGGGTTACCTAGTCATGTTGCTGAAGGAGACTCTTCTTCACACAGAGAGTGGTGAGGGGATGGGATGGGTTATCTAGTCATGTTGTTGAAGGAGACTCTTCTACACACAGAGAGTGGTGAGGGGATGGGATGGGTTACCTAGTCATGTTGCTGAAGGAGACTCTTCTTCACACAGAGAGTGGTGAGGGGATGGGATGGGTTATCTAGTCATGTTGTTGAAGGAGACTCTTCTACACACAGAGAGTGGTGAGGGGATGGGATGGGTTATCTAGTCATGTTGTTGAAGGAGACTCTTCTACACACAGAGAGTGGTGAGGGGATGGGATGGGTTACCTAGTCATGTTGTTGAAGGAGACTCTTCTTCACACAGAGTGGTGAGGGGATGGGATGGGTGACCTAGTCATGTTGTTGAAGGAGACTCTTCTTCACACAGAGAGTGCTGAGGGGATGGGATGGGTTACCTAGTCATGTTGCTGAAGGAGACTCTTCTTCACACAGAGAGTGGTGAGGGGATGGGATGGGTTACCTAGTCATGTTGTTGAAGGAGACTCTTCTTCACACAGAGAGTGGTGAGGGGATGGGATGGGTTACCTAGTCATGATGATGAAGGAGACTCTTCTTCACACAGAGAGTGGTGAGGGGATGGGATGGGTGACCTAGTCATGTTGCTAGTCATGTTGGATGGGCCTCCGTCCTCTAACCCTACAATAAAGGATGAATAGCAGCGAGGCCTGCTTTCCTGTGCGGGGTGTGAGAGTTGATTATACAGAGGCACACAGGCTGCCGGAGCCCCAGTGTTCTCACCTCCTCTCTCTCCTCAGCTGCTGAAGCAGCAGTGCTATGAGATGAAGCTGAAGCAGGACTCTGTGGATCTGGAGTGGTCTCAGCACAGGGCGGACCTGGAGTCGGACCTGGGGCTGGCAAGGGCCCAGCTGGAGCAGTGGCAGAACCAGGACCGGGAGAGGCGGAGAGTGGAGGGGGAGGAGCTGAAAGAGCTGTCCAATCACAACCAGAGGCTGGTGGAACAGCTTTCTGAGGTAACAAGCTTTCTACCATCTGCATGTTATTAAAATAGCATTTCTATTAATGAAATAAAATACCGTGAACCGTTTAACATAACGTGCGCCTCTTTCCTACAGGAAAATGTGCGCTCTATGAAGTGATGGTAATACAGATTTGATGCACTGGAATTATTTTGCTGTACTGTAAAGCAGAGCAGATCGACTCTCTTTTGTTCTGTTTCTTTTGTCTGGAGTACAATCCTTTCTCTGCTGCATCATCCCTCCCGCTGTGTGAGGAATGCAGGCCAGCAAGTTTATGAAACAATATCTCCATAATGACAGCGGCTCCCAGACACACCTCACCATGCAAGAACCGCCAATATCACTCTCTGTGCCAGATCCCAGCCAGCTGCACTGCAGAGCCAGTCTGGAGATTGATGTCAGGCCTGATGAGAACTTCTTGGATTGAGATCTGCTCAGATCTTAGTTCAGCAGCAGGGCTGGGGTCTGGCTGGTTGTTCTTGGACTGAGATTTGCTCAGATCTCAGTAAGGTCTCCCTGTCACATTCCTCTATGTTTCGCAGGCAGTCAGGGTGCAGCACGAGTTGATGTCAGAGCTGCGAACACTGAGGGAGGAGTTTGAAGAGAGAGACATGAAGAATTCAATCCGGACGGCCAGAATAGAAGGGCTGCAGGCGGAGGTGAGACTGTGAGCCTGAACTTTCACCCAAAACAATTCTCTTCACACAAACACTGTGGGATGTATTTTGGGCACCGTTCTGAAATGTGCTGTGCTTGAAATAGTGGCCACAGTTACCACTGTCAACTCCTTTTAGGGTTTTAAGACTTCAGTCATCTCTCCCCTAACCCTCTTTGCTCCAGGCTAGATTCAGTTCCCTCGTCCTGTCATCACAGCTCGTTCCTTGTAGCCCTGGATTAGTGTGCTTGCTCTTCACTAGACTCACTAGCCTCACTGTCCTGTTTGTAGTGTGTGGATCACAGCTGAACACAGTATTGTAAGTGTGGTCTAACCAGTGTGCTGCACAGTCTCACTCAGACCTCTCTTGATCTGCGCTCTGCCCTCTTGACCACACATCTTTGTGTTTGCTGACAGCGATGTCTCTACTCCCTCCCTGAGGTCTGATTAAAGGGTCTTTGCAAGTTCTGTACCTTCCATGTGTATGTGAACCCTACATGCTGTGCGGTTGTTCCTCTACAGAATGTTCTGCTGCTGCAGAGAAAGTCAGAAGCAGAAAAGCAAATGAAATCGCTTCAGGAAGAGAATGAGAGGCTGCGGAGCGCCTCTGAGGCTCTGCGGGAGAAAGTGCTGGAGCAGCAGGAGAGGGAGGAGGAGAAAGAGAGAGAGGTGAGGATAGACAGAGAGGCTGAGGAGCATCTCTGAGGCTCTGCGGGAGAAAGTGCTGGAGCAGCAGGAGAGGGAGGAGGAGAAAGAGAGAGAGGTGAGGACAGACAGAGAGGCTGCGGAGCATCTCTGAGGCTCTGTGGGAGAAAGTGCTGGAGCAGCAGGAGAGGGAGGAGGAGAAAGAGAGAGAGGTGAGGATAGACAGAGAGGCTGAGGAACATCTCTGAGGCTCTGCGGGAGAAAGTGCTGGAGCAGCAGGAGAGGGAGGAGGAGAAAGAGAGAGAGGTGAGGACAGACAGAGAGGCTGAGGAGCATCTCTGAGGCTCTGTGGGAGAAAGTGCTGGAGCAGCAGGAGAGGGAGGAGGAGAAAGAGAGAGAGGTGAGGACAGACAGAGAGGCTGAGGAGCATCTCTGAGGCTCTGTGGGAGAAAGTGCTGGAGCAGCAGGAGAGGGAGGAGGAGAAAGAGAGAGAGGTGAGGACAGACAGAGAGGCTGAGGAACATCTCTGAGGCTCTGTGGGAGAAAGTGCTGGAGCAGCAGGAGAGGGAGGAGGAGAAAGAGAGAGAGGTGAGGACAGACAGAGAGGCTGAGGAGCGTCTCTGAGGCTCTGTGGGAGAAAGTGCTGGAGCAGCAGGAGAGGGAGGAGGAGAAAGAGAGAGAGGAGAGTACAGAGAGGCTGAGAAATAGAGAGGGAGTGTAGAATGAGAGGCACAGAGATGGAGAGATGGAGAAATCTGTGTTTTAATTACACTTAGGAGGGTTACACAGAGCTATCGCATTCTCAAATAAAACCCAGTTCATATCCCTATTGAAACGCATTGTAAGGAATTTGAAGTTCACATGAACACAGAAATGTAATAAATGAGCTCTAATAGTCTCAGACTGTCTTTTGTTATTACAGTGTCTACAGACAGCTGTGTGGTATTCAAGCCTGTTCGTTTAAGTGTTGTTTGTGTTGAACACTGATCCCCTTGATTCGCTCTGTTTGCCAGCTCTTACAGGGCAGGGCTGACTTGTTTGAGCAGCGGAGCCTGAACCATTCCCTGCAGACTCGAATTCGAGACCGGGGGGAAGAGGTCAGCTTCACAGAACCCGGGTCCTTCACACCCTCCATCCAATCAGAGCTGGAGCAAGCACAGGTCAGCAGTTATAGGCCTCTAGTCAAACTGCCTGAACAGGACGGTGTTGGGCGAGGACGGCCTCCTCTCGCTTGCACATGTTCTTCTTGTTTTTAAAAGCAGGCTCCTTCAGCACGTCACTTGCAGTTTAAGAGCCTCACATTTTTGTTAGTGTGTTTTTTCTCTGCCAGTTGTAACCCAGATGAATGATTGTTTCAGAGAGCTGCCGTTTCTCAGGAGATCTGGACGCAGAAAGTTGAGGAAACTCAGAGACTGGAAAATGAGGTTACATTTCCTTTACATTTGGTTTTATTTTCCTTTATTAAACAATGAATCAGAAGCCCCAGTTATGTGAGAGCACAGAGACCCCCCGTAACGCAGCGTAACGCTCTGAAACAGAAACATGCTTCCTGAGGACGCTGCTGACGTCATGCTTTCTTCACAGCTGCAGTGCCAGGGAGCTGAACTGGAATCTTTAAGAGCAGAAGTGCAGCGTCTGAAACAGCAAGCTGATCAAACTGACAAGAGGTGTGTGTGCGTGTGTGTCTCACTATGTCTTAGTGTGTGTGTGTCTCACTCTGTGTGTCTCTCTGTGTGTGTGTGTGTGCGTGGGTGTGGGTCTCACTCTGTGTGTGTGCGTGGGTGTGGGTGTGTGTCTCACTCTGTGTGTGTGCGTGGGTGTGGGTGTGTGTCTCACTCTGTGTGTGCGTGGGTGTGTGTGATTTAAGTACATCTGACACATGGTTTAGAGAAACGGAATTGCTTTGTGAATAATAACAGTTCCGTGGCACGGCAGTAGAAAGCAAAGGTGTCTTTTCCACGCCCCCACTTCAGATTTGTCCCCCTCCCTCTGTCCAGCTCTCTGGAAGCTGAACTGGATCGCGTCAGATCGGAGCGAGACTCCCTCAACCTGCAGCTGTTTAACACCATCCAACACAAGGTGGCGCTAGCACAGGAAGTGGAGGACTGGCAGGTATGAGAGGACTCTGTGTGTGTGTGTGTGTGCGTCTCTTGGTTTGTATTGGTCTCTTTCTCAGGACCACGTTGTGTGTCTCTCACTCTCTCTCACAGGAGGACATGCTGGTGGTGATCAGACAGCAGTGTGTGTGTGTGTGCGTCTCTTGGTTTGTATTGGTCTCTTTCTCAGGACCACGTTGTGTGTCTCTCACTCTCTCTCACAGGAGGACATGCGGGTGGTGATCAGACAGCAGTGTGTGTGTGTGTGTGTGCGTCTCTTGGTTTGTATTGGTCTCTTTCTCAGGACCACGTTGTGTGTCTCTCACTCTCTCTCACAGGAGGACATGCGGGTGGTGATCAGACAGCAGGTCCGGGTGCAGAGCGAGGAGGAGAGAGAGAAGGAACGCAAGGCTTCAGTGAAGAGAAAGGACCGCTCCCAATTCAACAGGAGATCATTCAGAGGGAGCGGAGAGGGGAGTGAAGGAGGGAGCAAGGACGGATTCTTCTCATCCCTCTTCAAACAGAACTGAGAGAGAGACAGAGAGGGAGGGAGGGAGAGAAGGAGGGATAGACAGAGAGGGAGAGCGCTAGGGAGGGAGGGAGCAACAGACAGAGAGAGAGGGGGGCGTTTTTGTTTTTTCTTTTTCAATTTCTGTTCATGTAGGGTGAATTGACCAAGCCAGTGAAACGGTAACTTGCATATTAGAGACTTCTATGACGAATGGAAGTGTACAGCAGGGGCGAGGTGTGGGCCTGCTGTGTGAGCTGCAATCACGATGCACAACACTGCAGCGCACCACACATTTACAAACGTGTGCCGGGCAGCTGGAGTCAAGGGTGGAGCAGCATGGAGAAGCTACAGCACACAGCGAGGTCAAGAGAGATCAGGAAACGCACTTCATTCAAATGCTGCTCACCACGGACTACATTTATGAATTCCAGTACTATATAAATAAAAGGGTTATTTATTTGAAAAGGAATTGAAAAAAAGCAATAAATGCAACGCAGCTGTTTTATACACAGTATTTGTGGTTTAATTTGAAATGACCTTGATGTTGCATTACAGCTTTAACTATATATGAAATAAACAGACACACATAAATAAGAGAAGAGAAAACAGCGGGAGAGAGAATCAAACATGGAAACAATGCTAGAGTCCTGCCTTCGGAAAGCAGCGGCCGATGAAATCATGTGAAGAAAGCCCTTGTGTTTCTGTCGCTTCACGTGTGAAACGTGACGAGGGTGTGAGTGCATCACAGACACATCGTTTTCTTTTCAACACTCATCCGTACTGTCACAGTGTACATGTTTGGTTTCTTTATTGAAGAAAGTTGTCTTTTTCTGTAATAAAGTGTGTGTTTGTCAAAGCTGCGAGTCTGTCCCTGGTCTGTCCGAGGATGCTGAATGTTCGAAGAGTCAGAAAGAGAACAGAACCCTGAGAGTGAACTCCCAGCGGTGTCTGAGGCAGTCCGGAAGGGTTTGCTGAAGACCCAGCTCGTGTGATACTAACGTTTGAGACCTCAGCTCTGTGCAGCGTCCAGTTCAGCTCAGAGATGCGTTTGTTTTGCATCACGTTTTTATTTGACTCTGATCTCTGTTCTTTGGAAATCATCTGCAATCATGCAAACTAGTATAATATATAAATCAAGCAGATACTTCACACCTCATCACTGCACTGCTCCATCATTCAACACATGGATTTTATTAGAATGTATCAATCAAGCAGATGCTTCACACCCCATCATTCAACACATGGATTTTATTGCTGGTCATGGTTATGTGAGGTCATTCCTGGCAGCAGTGGGTGTTACTGCAGTACACTATGAATTGAACACAGTTTACCATGTTATTTAATACACTTTACCACACCTCTCTGGGCAATGCTTGCCAATGCTTTGCCATGCTTTCACTGTGCTTTATTACACTTTGCAATGCTTTTACTACGGGGAATTTTTAGAAGGGATTTAAAAATCATAATTGAAATGATACTCTACACTGACCCAGCCTAGCCCACAGTGACCCCCAGCCTGCACTGCACCGTGTCCCCACGCTGCTTCATGAAGCACAGCACTGACCCAGCCTAGCCCACAGTGACCCCCAGCCCGCACTGCACCGTGTCCCCACGCTGCTTCATGAAGCACAGCGCTGACCCAGCCTAGCCCACAGTGACCCCCAGCCCGCACTGCACCGTGTCCCCACGCTGCTTCATGAAGCACAGCACTGACCCAGCCTAGCCCACAGTGACCCCCAGCCCGCACTGCACCGTGTCCCCACGCTGCTTCATGAAACACAGCACTGACCCAGCCTAGCCCACAGTGACCCCCAGCCTGCACTGCACCGTGTCCCCACGCTGCTTCATGAAGCACAGCACTGACCCAGCCTAGCCCACAGTGACCCCCAGCCCGCACTGCACCCTGTCCCCACGCTGCTTCATGAAGCACAGCACTGACCCAGCCTAGCCCACAGTGACCCCCAGTCCGCACTGCACCGTGTCCCCACGCTGCTTCATGAAGCACAGCACTGACCCAGCCTAGCCCACAGTGACCCCCAGCCTGCACTGCACCGTGTCCCCACGCTGCTTCATGAAGCACAGCACTGACCCAGCCTAGCCCACAGTGACCCCCAGCCCGCACTGCACCGTGTCCCCACGCTGCTTCATGAAACACAGCACTGACCCAGCCTAGCCCACAGTGACCCCCAGCCCGCACTGCACCGTGTCCCCACGCTGCTTCATGAAGCACAGCGCTGACCCAGCCTAGCCCACAGTGACCCCCAGTCCGCACTGCACCGTGTCCCCACGCTGCTTCATGAAGCACAGCACTGACCCAGCCTAGCCCACAGTGACCCCCAGCCCGCACTGCACCGTGTCCCCACGCTGCTTCATGAAGCACAGCACTGACCCAGCCTAGCCCACAGTGACCCCCAGCCTGCACTGCACCGTGTCCCCACGCTGCTTCATGAAACACAGCGTTGACCCAGCCTAGCCCACAGTGACCCCCAGCCCGCACTGCACCGTGTCCCCACGCTGCTTCATGAAGCACAGCACTGACCCAGCCTAGCCCACAGTGACCCCCAGCCCGCACTGCACCTTGTCCCCACGGTGGTTCATAAAGGCCCCGAGCGTCAGGGCTGCAGGTAGGGGGGTCAGGCGCTTCTCGAGGACCCCGCCAACGATCCACCGGCTGTCCAGCGTGCCTGCGAGAAATACAAAGACACAGCTCTTACTAATCCCACTGAAACCAGTCCTGATTCAATGGACATCATTCACAATGCCACTGACCAACACCACCGACAGTATAAACAAATACATACCATTTAATAGAGCTCAAGAATTACAAGAAAGGGTTGAAACACTGCATTCAAATAACATCCAGCTGGAGACACAAGCCCACAAAGCTAGAGAACTTGGGGTTACGTTTTTACACAACAGCAATATTAACTGAGCTGCTTTACCAAGGCTTAGCATTCGTATCAGCGATACTGAGATACAGCCACAAAGAGGACGCTTTACCTCTGAAGACCATGTTGGCTTCTGGGATGTCCAGCTGGTACCCGAATGAGCATGTTGTCTCCTGGGTCCTAGTGCTTGCCTCAAACTCCACTCCCACCTGGATCTGCACCAATGAAATGCCAGGGAACATCATGCTGTCAGTGCTGGGCTGTTACATACACACAGGTCATGCAGATCTCAGTAGTGGGTTTATAATGAGGGTTCTGTATTTCTGAAGTAACTGCTGTATGTGGATTTAACTGAGAGCACCACCATGCAATTGTAATCAGAAAAGCTCACATAGGGGTTTGCAGTCTGTCCTCTCTCTATACCGTCTCTGCCCCCTCTCTGTATCCTCTCTGTATCCTCTCTGCCCCCTCTCTGTCCCCTCTCTGCCCCCTCTCTCTATCCTCTCTGCCCCCTCTCTGTATCCTCTCTGTACCTGCTTGTTTGCTCTGTGATAATAGCTGGCATGCGCTCCTCCATTCCCAGCGTTCAGAGTAGCCACCCAGTTTGGACCTTGAGAAATAAACACTTCAGTCAGCATTACAGTGACAGACAGACAGACAGACAGACAGACAGACAGACAGACACACAGACAGGCAGACAGGCAGACAGACAGACACGCAGATCATTCAATACATGGTAGACTGATGCAGGTACATTTGGACGCAGCTCTGGAATTTCGATGAGCTGAATCGCCAGCCTCTGTCTAACTGTTCTGGATGCCCCCGCACCCCCCTCTCTCTCATACCCACCTGAGTATTGCCCTGCCAGTGTCACGATGCCCCCCTCCTCTGCTCGGCCGCGGTGGTACACCAGCTCCCCTCCCAGAACCAGCTGCGGAGACACACTCTGCAGGAAGTGTGCCACCATGATTACTGTCCGTGGGGAAACAAACATTACCTCCATTAACAGGCAGATCATCTTTGTGCAGATTGTGAAAATGCAGAGAGGGTAGAAAGTCTCACCCGACTCTCTGAGGAGATCTGGGTTTGCCAGAGTGACAGCAGCAGTGAAATCATCTCCTCGATATTCTGTCTCAAACTGCCAGACTAGAAACTGAGACCACTGAGTCTGAGAGAGAGAGAGAGAAATTATAAAGAAAACCATCTCTGCTTGATAAACTCGTCAGCATTTTTATTCTACACTATTCACGTGTCACTGGCATGAAGTTCATCATCACACTGACAGCTCTCACTCTCAATCACAGCCACGGAGGATGAAGTTCATCATCACACTGACAGCTCTCACTCTCAATCACAGCCACGGAGGATGAAGTTCATCATCACACTGACAGCTCTCACTCTCAATCACAGCCACGGAGGATGAAGTTCATCATCACACTGACAGCTCTCACTCTCAATCACAGCCACGGAGGATGAAGTTCATCATCACACTGACAGCTCTCACTCTCAACCACAGCCACGGAGGATGAAGTTCATCATCACACTGACAGCTCTCACTCTCAACCACAGCCACGGAGGATGAAGTTCATCATCACACTGACAGCTCTCACTCTCAACCACAGCCACGGAGGATGAAGTTCATCATCACACTGACAGCTCTCACTCTCAATCACAGCCACGGAGGATGAAGTTCATCATCACACTGACAGCTCTCACTCTCAATCACAGCCACGGAGGATGAAGTTCATCATCACACTGACAGCTCTCACTCTCAATCACAGCCACGGAGGATGAAGTTCATCATCACACTGACAGCTCTCACTCTCAATCACAGCCACGGAGGATGAAGTTCATCATCACACTGACAGCTCTCACTCTCAATCACAGCCACGGAGGATGAAGTTCATCATCACACTGACAGCTCTCACTCTCAATCACAGCCACGGAGGATGAAGTTCATCATCACACTGACAGCTCTCACTCTCAATCACAGCCACGGAGGATGAAGTTCATCATCACACTGACAGCTCTCACTCTCAATCACAGCCACGGAGGATGAAGTTCATCATCACACTGACAGCTCTCACTCTCAATCACAGCCACGGAGGATGAAGTTCATCATCACACTGACAGCTCTCACTCTCAATCACAGCCACGGAGGATGAAGTTCATCATCACACTGACAGCTCTCACTCTCAACCACAGCCACGGAGGATGAAGTTCATCATCACACTGACAGCTCTCACTCTCAACCACAGCCACGGAGGATGAAGTTCATCATCACACTGACAGCTCTCACTCTCAACCACAGCCACGGAGGATGAAGTTCATCATCACACTGACAGCTCTCACTCTCAACCACAGCCACGGAGGATGAAGTTCATCATCACACTGACAGCTCTCACTCTCAACCACAGCCACGGAGGATGAAGTTCATCATCACACTGACAGCTCTCACTCTCAATCACAGCCACGGAGAATGAAGTTCATCATCACACTGACAGCTCTCACTCTCAACCACAGCCACGGAGGATGAAGTTCATCATCACACTGACAGCTCTCACTCTCAACCACAGCCATGGAGGGGTATGTATGTTACTGTTATACATTCAGCTCTTTTGGGACAAAACTAATAAATATTTCTGATCCAAAAGCTCACCTGAAAGACAGCCTTGGCTCTGATTCGCTCACTCAGGAAGTGAAGACACTGGGCATTGAGACTTCCGAAGGAATCCATCTCTCCAACCAGCACGGGGCAGGCCTGGGGGAGAGAGAGGAGAGAGAGAGAGGGTTTCCAGGAGTCTCATCTCTCTAACCAGCACGGGGCAGGCCTGGGGGAGAGAGAGGAGAGAGGAGAGAGAGAGGGTTCCAGGAGTCTCATCTCTCTAACCAGCACGAGGCAGGCCTGGGGGAGAGAGAGGAGAGAGAGAGAGAGAGGGTTCCAGGAGTCTCATCTCTCTAACCAGCACGGGGCAGGCCTGGGGGAGAGAGAGGAGAGAGGAGAGAGAGAGAGGGTTCCAGGAGTCTCATCTCTCTAACCAGCACGAGGCAGGCCTGGGGGAGAGAGAGGAGAGAGAGAGAGGGTTCAAGGAGTCTCATCTCTCTAACCAGCACGGGGCAGGCCTGGGGGAGAGAGAGGAGAGAGAGAGGGTTCAAGGAGTCTCATCTCTCTAACCAGCACGGGGCAGGCCTGGGGGAGAGAGAGGAGAGAGAGAGGGTTCCAGGAGTCTCAAACACTTTAGGATTATTATGAACACAAAGTAGAAAAGTCTCCTCACCTCCTCCCTCCTGTCTGAATCGCTCTGCTGATACGAGGCATTAAAGCGATAGTTGGACGGTCCGACTGCACTGAGGTGGAGAATGTGACTCGCCTGTCAAAACAGATATGCATTAACATAGCGTGTTAAAAGACTAAACCGTCTGTCTGTCTTTCTGCTTCACACTGAGCGCTGTTGCATCCCCTGTCTTTATAAACTGCAAGGCCACCAATGTAGAACTGCATAAATAACATAAAAACATTCACGAACGAGACAAGGCCATTGGACCCATCTAAGCCCCTCCGGTTCTGAGCAGCTGATTGATCTCAGAACTTCGGGTCTTAAAGGATCCCAGTGATTCTGCATCAACAACATGACTAGGAACCCATCCCATCCCCTCAGCACTCTCTGTGTGAAGAAGAGTCTCCTTCATCAACATGACTAGGTAACCCAGCCCATCCCATCCCCTCAGCTCTCTCTGTGTGTAGAAGAGTCTCTTCCCTCTGTCCTGAGTCTATCTCCACTTCATTTCCACGCTGTGGTCTCTGGTTTTAACTCTGGTCCTGGTTTCTGTGCTGCACTCAAAGTATTGGTTCAGGTCGCCCACGTCGACTCCTTTGAAGATTTGAAACTCTTCAATCACGTCTCCCTGACTCTTCTTTGTTCTATGCAGTGGAATAACTGACAACAAACGCCTGTGTGATTAATAGGTGAAGAGAAATTCCTCACCTTAAAGAAAGTGCTTATTGTCCTGTTGATGGTCAGCTTCACTCCTTCTGTCTGGTGTGGAAAGACATCTGTAATTCCAACAGAAACGATGAAAAAGCTTTCCCAGTCTTTCCAGTATTGCAGATTCATTGCAGAAACTGTGCTAGATGATTGTGGGTGTGTGAGCAAATCTGTACAGGAACGTGCACCCCCGCCCCCCGCCCATCCCCGCCCCTCCCCGTCACGCCCCCCCCCCCCGCCCCTCTCCGCCACGCCCCCCGCCCCTCACCACCACGCCCCCTACCTTTACACCTCCTGTGCAGCATGTCAAAGCTGCCCGGATTGGGCAGTCGCCCGTCCCTCTTGTCCCATCGCTGGGGGACACAGCTCTGGCGGAACGGAGAGGGGAGATGAACAGGAAGAGAAGACAGAGCCAGGACACTTCCCATGGGAGACAGCAGGGGGCGACAGTCTCCCTCAGACACTCTCTCTGCAGCACAAGCCCTGCAGATAAGCGCAGGGGAGATCCACACAGGCCACCGGGTTTAGTTATGTGGCTTTTAGATTGCACAGTTCTTTCCTATCAATGTTTAGTTAGACTTTGTTTCTAATTTTTAATACGTTTTATTAACTTTAAGCATCTCAGCTAGTCCAAAGCTGCAGAGCGAAGATACGGAGTGTCCTCTAGTGGTGGGAAGTGGAAATGCCATTTTATTTTAGTGTTACAGTGCAGTCTGTGTGCAAATGTCACGTGACTGGCCTACAGACAAGATGAAATACATTATAATGATGGTGCTGCTAAATCTTACACAGGTCCGTTTGTACCAAATATCAAACCAAACCACACAGGACAAGGACACCGAACCACAATTACAAATCAATCCGCAGGCACTAAAGATGAAACTGAAAAAAAAAAAAACACATTTGTTGTCGGTTTTTCGTTTTGTTTTTTATAAATGGACCGGCCTTGCTTTTGTAATAATAATTATCACTGTGTTGATTATTACTGTTATCGGCTATACGAGTCATATCATATGCATTACAATAATTAACGTGAAATGATCTGCACTCAGATTCAATCCCAGTAAATGTCATATCGCTGGAGCACAAAGCCAGCCAACCTTTAAAACTGACACTGCAAGACATCTCTCACGAGCCTCAGCATGCGGGGAAATAAGAAGCCGAGACGAGCAGGAATGAGCGCGTGTGTCGCGGGACCCCGAGCAGCGCTGCTGCTGCTGCTGCTGCTGCACTGACCTCCGGGAGGCACCCCAAATGCAGCGGTGCTAGGTGGGGTACTCCTCGCTGGTTACAATATAAAATACGAGGAACCTTTTACAACAAGGCTTACTTTTAAAAAGAGAGGTCTAGTGGAAAGAAATGCACTTGTCCTCGTTTAAATAGCATGGATGTATTGCAAGTCAGAGAGACAGAGAGAAACCGCTCCTGTATGATAACCTTCTAATCGAGTCCTATAATCAGATCAGTAATAAAGGACACCTACTCTTAAAATGCCATTGTGTTCTTTCCTCGCTGCTGGTAATCCTTGCACGCATATACGACAGGAACATGCAATATCCGAGGCAAGCAACACATTCAAATGGGTTATAAACACAATAATATAGGATAACCATTCCATCCATCCCCAAGAGACGGAACTGCACCAGCCTTGGTGCACCGTGGCTTCATTCCTTCCCGGCGTGCGACCGGTAAACATGTCCCTACTCACACACTGACGCGGTTTTTGTTTCCGTTTAGTTTCAGTTCACGTATACAATATTATGTTATATTTTGTGTCTTAGATTAATTCGCTCTCAGTTGATATTTCTGAAATATATTGTAAAATATGCGACCGCTTTGATATGTTAGCTAAAATTAACTAACATACGATGAATATATGCGTTAAAAAAACAAAACAATTATATCTAAAAAAAAGATACTCAGATGCAGCAGTATGTAAAGTATGTGCGAACAGTTCACATGTATTATTTGTCCATGTATGTTGGACAGGGTAGCTCACAGCTTCAGTGGGTTGACACGAGTGGAACGCAAGGTGTGGCGTGTTCACGTCACTGTATCCATCAGCACTTCCGGTCACGCACAAGATGGCTGACGAGGCAACTCGGCGAGCTGTGTCTGAGATTCCGCTGCTGAAAACCAACTCGGGTCCGAGAGACAAGGAGCTGTGGGTTCAGAGACTGCGAGAGGAGTACCTGGCCCTTATCAAGGTACCGCAGCTCCAGCCTGGGCGCTTTTCAATGAAGTGAAACAGCTTGACAGCCCCTCTGCCAGTTCTGCGTGATGCAGTGCGGTGTGACCGGCAGGCTGGAAGATACGCAAATATAATGCCTGCCGCAATATAACGCGCTTTTAAAATGATTTCTCGACATCTTTGTTAAGATTAAAACGGGTTGTTTGTATTAAAATCCTGAACGATGTCACATATGGTACTGCACTGTGTGTGCGTGTCATATGAATAGTAACGCCGTAAGTATAATTTCGCGTGCTAAACTAGTGTAAGTAAACGTGTTGTAAAAAGAAACGTTTTATATCCCAGTGGCATTGCACTGACAGTTATACCGTATAGTAAAGATGTTCACGTTTAGGACAGAAGCCTGCACGTCATCCTTCTCTCATCTCATAAGCAACGGATGTCAATTTGAGTGACACTGTGTTCATACAGCAAGCTAGTATTGCATCGCTGGTATTGTAATGGACTAGATTAACCGTCGATAAAAAAAAGAGCTCGACTTCAAACCGATACAACAACAGCACGAACTGCTTTTAGAACCAGTAAAATGAGACGTTTCTTAATATTTAGGTTTTATGTTTAATCTTTATTTATAATGCAGGAAAATTTATTTTAAAGAGTACAAGTGGTGCAAGATGAAAGTTGTCTTACATTGCTGTATATAACATTCCTATAACACGTCCTCTGCAGATTTGAAGTGAATATTCTGATTCATTTCCTTTCTCTTGTGCCTTCTCCCCCAGTATGTAGAAAACAACAAGCAAGCAGACAATGACTGGTTCCGACTGGAGTCCAATAAGGAGGGCACCAGGTCTGTATCTAGAGGGGATCATGAAGGAGGCTGTGTGGTCCAGTGGTTAAAGAAAAGGGCTTGTAACCAGGAGGTCCCCGGTTCAAATCCCTCCTCAGCCACTGACTCATTGTGTGACCCTGAGCAAGTCACTTCACCTCCTTGTGCTCCGTCTTTCGGGTGAGACGTAGTTGTAAGTGACTCTGCAGCTGATGCGTAGTTCACACACCCTAGGATAAAGGAGTCTGCTAAATAAACTAATAATAATAATAATAATAATAATACTAATAATAATAATAATACTGATAATAATAATAATACTGATAATAATAATAATAATACTGATAATAATAATAATAATGATAATAATACTAATAATACTACTAATAATAATAATAATAATAATAACCACACTCTCTGTTTGTTGCAGGTGGTTTGGGAAATGCTGGTATATTCATGATTTGCTGAAATATGAATTTGATGTTGAGTTTGATGTAAGTATGTGAAGACGTGTGCTTACATGAGAAATATGCCTTGTTTGGAATACACATGGTACCAATCTGCTGGTTATTTAATGACTATTAATCTGCATTCTGCTGACTTCAGTGCTTGTGTTGAGGTGACAGTAAGCCTGATTAATGAGGAGGTTTCCACAGGTGTTGAGCCCATGCAAAGGAACTGTCACTCTTTTTGAAGTTTCTGTGGAGAGTAAGGCTGCTGCAGGTGTGGTTGAGCTGGTCTCTGAGGCGCTCATGTATAACACAAGTCATTGTAAGTGAGCCAGGGAGCTGTGTCCTGTGTATGATCACGAGGTGTCGTCGCATTCCTGTGTGGTGTTGAAGAGCAGGCCTGGGGATTGCTCTCAAACCCCTCTTCTGTCTCGTCCTCTTTCAGATCCCGGTTACCTATCCTGCCACAGCTCCTGAAGTCGCAATTCCTGAACTTGACGGCAAGACGGCCAAAATGTACAGGTGTGTTCATCGTGTGTCGTTCATCTCTTAAATGTACAGGTGTGTTCATCGTGTGTCATTCATCTCTTAAATGTACAGGTGTGTTCATCGTGTGTCGTTCATCTCTTAAATGTACAGGTGTGTTCATCGTGTGTCGTTCATCTCTTAAATGTACAGGTGTGTTCATCGTGTGTCATTCATCTCTTAAATGTACAGGTGTGTTCATCGTGTGTCATTCATCTCTTAAATGTACAGGTGTGTTCATCGTGTGTCGTTCATCTCTTAAATGTACAGGTGTGTTCATCGTGTGTCATTCATCTCTTAAATGTACAGGTGTGTTCATCGTGTGTCATTCATCTCTTAAATGTACAGGTGTGTTCATCGTGTGTCATTCATCTCTTAAATGTACAGGTGTGTTCATCGTGTGTCATTCATCTCTTAAATGTACAGGTGTGTTCATCGTGTGTCGTTCATCTCTTAAATGTACAGGTGTGTTCATCGTGTGTCGTTCATCTCTTAAATGTACAGGTGTGTTCATCGTGTGTCATTCATCTCTTAAATGTACAGGTGTGTTCATCGTGTGTCGTTCATCTCTTAAATGTACAGGTGTGTTCATCGTGTGTCATTCATCTCTTAAATGTACAGGTGTGTTCATCGTGTGTCATTCATCTCTTAAATGTACAGGTGTGTTCATCGTGTGTCGTTCATCTCTTAAATGTACAGGTGTGTTCATCGTGTGTCATTCATCTCTTAAATGTACAGGTGTGTTCATCGTGTGTCATTCATCTCTTAAATGTACAGGTGTGTTCATCGTGTGTCATTCATCTCTTAAATGTACAGGTGTGTTCATCGTGTGTCATTCATCTCTTAAATGTACAGGTGTGTTCATCGTGTGTCATTCATCTCTTAAATGTACAGGTGTGTTCATCGTGTGTCGTTCATCTCTTAAATGTACAGGTGTGTTCGTCGTGTGTCATTCATCTCTTAAATGTACAGGTGTGTTCATCGTGTGTCATTCATCTCTTAAATGTACAGGTGTGTTCATCGTGTGTCGTTCATCTCTTAAATGTACAGGTGTGTTCATCGTGTGTCATTCATCTCTTAAATGTACAGGTGTGTTCATCGTGTGTCATTCATCTCTTAAATGTACAGGTGTGTTCATCGTGTGTCATTCATCTCTTAAATGTACAGGTGTGTTCATCGTGTGTCATTCATCTCTTACATGTACAGGTGTGTTCATCGTGTGTCATTCATCTCTTAAATGTACAGGTGTGTTCATCGTGTGTCATTCATCTCTTAAATGTACAGGTGTGTTCATCGTGTGTCATTCATCTCTTAAATGTACAGGTGTGTTCATCGTGTGTCATTCATCTCTTAAATGTACAGGTGTGTTCGTCGTGTGTCGTTCATCTCTTATCCCCAATGCCACAAAATCCCATTGGTCTGAAAACCACGATCGCATGTTGATCTGCAAATGCAATGAATCCACTCTGTTACACAGATATTGATGCAGTGCAGGATGTGCGAGTGAAGATTCAGACTCAATAACTTTGAGAATCAAGCGCATTTGACAAAGACAAAACCATGAGGCAGCTTTTGTGTTTTCATTGCAGGGGCGGAAAGATTTGCCTGACCGATCACTTCAAGCCGCTCTGGGCGCGGAACGTCCCCAAATTCGGACTGGCTCACTTGATGGCTCTGGGGGTGAGTGACTCTCTGATTCAGATTGACTCTGGGGGTGAGTTACACCCCGAATCTCTTCTCTGTCTCCCTCTCTTTGTTGCTGTGAGTGAACAGACACACAGTAAGACGCTTCTTTCTCTCTCTTGTTCCCAGCTTGGACCGTGGCTGGCAGTGGAAATCCCGGATCTCATAGCCAAGGGGCTGATTGAACACAAAGAGCAGCAGACCAGCTGAGGAGAGAAAATCCACCTCCCTCCCTCCCTCCCTCCGTCTGTCTGTCTGAGGAGAGACTGGCACATCCACCTCCCTCCCTCCCTCCCTCCCTCCCTCCCTCTGTCTGTCTGTCTGAGGAGAGACTGGCACATCCACCTCCCTCCCTCCCTCCCTCCCTCCGTCTGTCTGTCTGAGGAGAGACTGGCACATCCACCTCCCTCCATCTGTCTGTCTGAGGAGAGACTGGCACATCCACCTCCCTCCCTCCCTCCCTCCGTCTGTCCGTCTGTCTGTGTGTCTGCAGTCTTCTTAGTCAATCCAGACAGTAGCTCTGTTTCCATTGCTATGGTTTTAGTCCAGACCCCACCAGTAGCACTAAGCTGCAGTTCTCTTCCAGGGGGAGCAGGCATCAGTAAGGACAGGCTGCAGTGCAGTTCACGTGCAATTCTCTTCAGGTCTGATTCTGAAGAGATAGATGGAAAAATGTAACACATTTCAAAAGAAATCAAAGGAAATGGTCCCCTTTCATCTTGAGTGTCCTTTTCATATCGCTTCAGAGAGACTGCGCCCACATTGAGACAGTAAAACCAGAGCGACCCCCAGCAACCTGGAAACATGGGCTTAAACACAGAAGAAAGAGTTGACAAGACTAGTGCTAAATGACGTGAAAGAGTAATTCTCCTCCGAGGAGCCCCTTAATCTTATTTGAGAAATGGTGACAGTAATAATAAACTATTTCAATGATAGTCTTGTATTTTTGTGTGCGTGTTGTTTGATTTGTTTCTAATCATTATTTCCTGTTGGAAATGTTCTGCAAGCTGTAATCCTGGATCCAAACCTCACGCTGTTTCATATCAAAGATCTCTAAATCATTCCCTGATTCACTGCATCTCTAAACCATTCCCTGATTCACTGCATCTCTTAACCATTCCCTGATTCACTGCATCTCTAAACCATTCCCTGATTCACTGTGCATCTCTAAACCATTCCCTGATTCACTGCATCTCCAAACCATTCCCTGATTCACTGCATCTCTAAACCATTCCCTGATTCACTGTGCATCTCTAAACCATTCCCTGATTCACTGTGCATCTCTAAACCATTCCCTGATTCACTGCATCTCTAAACCATTCCCTGATTCACTGTGCATCTCTAAACCATTCCCTGATTCACTGTGCATCTCTAAACCATTCCCTGATTCACTGCATCTCTAAACCATTCCCTGATTCACTGCATCTCCAAACCATTCCCTGATTCACTGCATCTCTAAACCATTCCCTGATTCACTGTGCATCTCTAAACCATTCCCTGATTCACTGCATCTCTAAACCATTCCCTGATTCACTGCATCTCTAAACCATTCCCTGATTCACTGTGCATCTCTAAACCATTCCCTGATTCACTGCATCTCCAAACCATTCCCTGATTCACTGCATCTCTAAACCATTCCCTGATTCACTGCATCTCTAAACCATTCCCTGATTCACTGCATCTCTAAACCATTCCCTGATTCACTGCATCTCTAAACCATTCCCTGATTCACTGCATCTCTAAACCATTCCCTGATTCACTGCATCTCCAAACCATTCCCTGATTCACTGCATCTCCAAACCATTCCCTGATTCACTGTGCATCTCTAAACCATTCCCTGATTCACTGCATCTCCAAACCATTCCCTGATTCACTGCATCTCTAAACCATTCCCTGATTCACTGCATTTCTAAACCATTCCCTGATTCACTGCATCTCTAAACCATTCCCTGATTCACATGACAGACCCCTTTGGGGTCAATTTGTAAGCACAATGCCACACTCCAGGGTGTCACAGCACCTCATGTCACACCCCTAGAGTGTGGTGACTGGACCACTAACCCCTGCTGTGTGTGTATGTGCTTTCATAACGTCCCAGAACACTCTACCCCTTTATAGGGTATGCAGGGGAAGCATATCCATGATAACATAGCCAGCGACCTGCATGTGCGCAGTGGTGCATCTGGGGATAAACAGGTAAATGTATATCGCGTTGACTGAGTAGGGCGCGCGATGGTTACTTTCACTAAGAAAACCGCTGCATTTAGTATTGCATGTACAAGGTAAACAACAACCTGCACACATGCTCTAAATAAAAATCCTACTTCTGCTGTCATGCGTGTTTCGTGTAAAACGCGTTTTAAACAACCAGACTATTGCACAGCAATAAATCACGTGTCTTGTTTCAGCCTCGCTGGTGTTTATTATAACGTCAGAGAGATGACGTCTCCGAGTGCCAGCGGGGAGTCAAGGATAATGGGCGTGTTTTACAGGGACCCTCGTGGCTATTGGTTTACAGCTCCCAGCTTGGGAAATACGATTGGTTCCCCTTCAATGTCTGGATCCTGATTTGTTAACATTCCGCGAGGAGGCGGGTCCAGGTGGACTCAGTTCAGTGTTTAGGGAAGCGAGAAAGACATTTTCAACGGGAGAGTTTATTGCTTTTTTTATTTTCCAACTCGTAATGTTTTTAGGCATACCAGTGCGTTTCTATTAAAGGGGCTCGGTTTTGGAATTGAAATAACCTTCAGCTAGAGACGTAAGCACTGTTAATTTATTTAAATGTGTTTAACCCAGCGGAAATGACGCTAACCCTGAGTAACGGTCCGGCGTCGTGTCCACGCAGGATACTTCCAGCACTGGTCCAGTTTGCAGCCTGTAGCGGTGCGCTCAGCAACCCGGCGCCACCATGATTTATTCAACCAGAATCTAATAAAGCAGCTTAATGGCTTACTTCTTTAATAATTCACAGTGTGTGTTTTAATAATTAATATTGCTTTTAACTTCGCAGACCTTGGCTTGGTTTTTTTTAATTTTTATTGCATGGTCTGCGTTTTCCTAAACCCGCAATGTGTGTGTGTGCTTATACAGCCAAACACTAACTCGTGCTGCAGGGCCTTTTAAACAGCGAGGAAAAGCTTCTTATGATGTTTCCTCTGATCGGTTACACTCATATCTGCAAGTTTAAGCGTTAGGAATTCAAAGAGAAGCTAGCGCCGCTGCAGCCTGTCGTGATCTCTCAGTGTGGAGGGGGGTGATAAATGTGTACGTTTGAAAATTAAAAGCCAGTGTTCTTTGCTTCAGGACAGAGCTGCAGGTGAACGTGGAAGGATTTCATATGGAATGTGCCCACGTTAAACACGAGGCTCCTGAGCTGCAGTGTTGTGTCATTGAGAAGGAGGTTTCAGAGCCCTGGTCTCAGGACTGTAAAGAGGAGCGGGCTGAGCCTCACCGGGGACCCCACGTTAAGCACGAGGCTCCTGAGCTGCAGTGTTGTGTCATTGAGAAGGAGGTTTCAGAGCCCTGGTCTCAGGACTGTAAAGAGGAGCGGGCTGAGCCTCATCGGGGACCCCACGTTAAGCACGAGGCTCCTGAGCTGCAGTGTTGTGTCATTGAGAAGGAGGTTTCAGAGCCCTGGTCTCAGGACTGTAAAGAGGAGCGGGCTGAGCCTCACCGGGGACCCCACGTTAAGCACGAGGCTCCTGAGCTGCAGTGTTGTGTCATTGAGAAGGAGGTTTCAGAGCCCTGGTCTCAGGACTGTAAAGAGGAGCGGGCTGAGCCTCATCGGGGACCCCACGTTAAACACGAGGCTCCTGAGCTGCAGTGTTGTGTCATTGAGAAGGAGGTTTCAGAGCCCTGGTCTCAGGACTGTAAAGAGGAGCGGGCTGAGCCTCATCGGGGACCCCACGTTAAGCACGAGGCTCCTGAGCTGCAGTGTTGTGTCATTGAGAAGGAGGTTTCAGAGCCCTGGTCTCAGGACTGTAAAGAGGAGCGGGCTGAGCCTCACCGGGGACCCCACGTTAAACACGAGGCTCCTGAGCTGCAGTGTTGTGTCATTGAGAAGGAGGTTTCAGAGCCCTGGTCTCAGGACTGTAAAGAGGAGCGGGCTGCGCCTCACCGGGGACCCCACGTTAAACACGAGGCTCCTGAGCTGCAGTGTTGTGTCATTGAGAAGGAGGTTTCAGAGCCCTGGTCTCAGGACTGTAAAGAGGAGCGGGCTGAGCCTCACCGGGGACCCCACGTTAAGCACGAGGCTCCTGAGCTGCAGTGTTGTGTCATTGAGAAGGAGGTTTCAGAGCCCTGGTCTCAGGACTGTAAAGAGGAGCGGGCTGAGCCTCACCGGGGACCCCACGTTAAACACGAGGCTCCTGAGCTGGACTCTGACAGCATTGCACAGCATGTCTCTGAACTGGGGGCAGTGCACATCATAGAGGAGAGTCCTGAATGGGAATCTGTCCACATTCAAGCAAAAAGGGCATCTGCTATCAGCGTTACATGTAAGTAAGACTGTTTCCATGCCAGACCTTTAAAACCCCATTGTTATTCTAGATCTGAGACTCCCACACAATGTAACTTATGCAAACCATAACCAATCAGTAGCGAATGTGAATACTCGTTACTGCCAGCAACCAGATCACTGCAAGCGATCACAAAGACAAACCGAGCGCCTGAGTACACAGAACACAGCGATCACAAAGACAAACCGAGCGCCTGAGTACACAGAACACAGCGATCACAAAGACAAACCGAGCGCCTGAGTACACAGAACACAGCGATCACAAAGACAAACCGAGCGCCTGAGTACACAGAACACAGCGATCACAAAGACAAACCGAGCGCCTGAGTACACAGAACACAGCGATCACAAAGACAAACCGAGCGCCTGAGTACACAGAACACAGCGATCACAAAGACAAACCGAGCGCCTGAGTACACAGAACACAGCGATCACAAAGACAAACCGAGCGCCTGAGTACACAGAACACAGCGATCACAAAGACAAACCGAGCGCCTGAGTACACAGAACACAGCGACCACAAAGACAAACCGAGCGCCTGAGTACACAGAACACAGCGATCACAAAGACAAACCGAGCGCCTGAGTACACAGAACACAGCGATCACAAAGACAAACCGAGCGCCTGAGTACACAGAACACAGCGATCACAAAGACAAACCGAGCGCCTGAGTACACAGAACACAGCGATCACAAAGACAAACCGAGCGCCTGAGTACACAGAACACAGCGATCACAAAGACAAACCGAGCGCCTGAGTACACAGAACACAGCGATCACAAAGACAAACCGAGCGCCTGAGTACACAGAACACAGCGATCACAAAGACAAACCGAGCGCCTGAGTACACAGAACACAGCGATCACAAAGACAAACCGAGCGCCTGAGTACACAGAACACAGCGGTCACAAAGACAAACCGAGCGCCTGAGTACACAGAACACAGCGATCACAAAGACAAACCGAGCGCCTGAGTACACAGAACACAGCGATCACAAAGACAAACCGAGCGCCTGAGTACACAGAACACAGCGATCACAAAGACAAACCGAGCGCCTGAGTACACAGAACACAGCGATCACAAAGACAAACCGAGCGCCTGAGTACACAGAACACAGCGATCACAAAGACAAACCGAGCGCCTGAGTACACAGAACACAGCGATCACAAAGACAAACCGAGCGCCTGAGTACACAGAACACAGCGATCACAAAGACAAACCGAGCGCCTGAGTACACAGAACACAGCGATCACAAAGACAAACCGAGCGCCTGAGTACACAGAACACAGCGATCACAAAGACAAACCGAGCGCCTGAGTACACAGAACACAGCGATCACAAAGACAAACCGAGCGCCTGAGTACACAGAACACAGCGATCACAAAGACAAACCGAGCGCCTGAGTACACAGAACACAGCGATCACAAAGACAAACCGAGCGCCTGAGTACACAGAACACAGCGATCACAAAGACAAACCGAGCGCCTGAGTACACAGAACACAGCGATCACAAAGACAAACCGAGCGCCTGAGTACACAGAACACAGCGATCACAAAGACAAACCGAGCGCCTGAGTACACAGAACACAGCGATCACAAAGACAAACCGAGCGCCTGAGTACACAGAACACAGCGATCACAAAGACAAACCGAGCGCCTGAGTACACAGAACACAGCGACCACAAAGACAAACCGAGCGCCTGAGTACACAGAACACAGCGATCACAAAGACAAACCGAGCGCCTGAGTACACAGAACACAGCGATCACAAAGACAAACCGAGCGCCTGAGTACACAGAACACAGCGATCACAAAGACAAACCGAGCGCCTGAGTACACAGAACACAGCGATCACAAAGACAAACCGAGCGCCTGGGTACACAGAACACAGCGATCACAAAGACAAACCGAGCGCCTGAGTACACAGAACACAGCGATCACAAAGACAAACCGAGCGCCTGAGTACACAGAACACAGCGATCACAAAGACAAACCGAGCGCCTGAGTACACAGAACACAGCGATCACAAAGACAAACCGAGCGCCTGAGTACACAGAACACAGCGATCACAAAGACAAACCGAGCGCCTGAGTACACAGAACACAGCGATCACAAAGACAAACCGAGCGCCTGAGTACACAGAACACAGCGATCACAAAGACAAACCGAGCGCCTGAGTACACAGAACACAGCGATCACAAAGACAAACCGAGCGCCTGAGTACACAGAACACAGCGATCACAAAGACAAACCGAGCGCCTGA
The DNA here is from genome assembly GCF_902713425.1 of Acipenser ruthenus. NCBI lineage: Eukaryota > Metazoa > Chordata > Actinopteri > Acipenseriformes > Acipenseridae > Acipenser > Acipenser ruthenus. Next base: position 89,825 of record NC_081228.1, read on the forward strand.
GTACACAGAACACAGCGATCACAAAGACAAACCGAGCGCCTGAGTACACAGAACACAGCGATCACAAAGACAAACCGAGCGCCTGAGTACACAGAACACAGCGATCACAAAGACAAACCGAGCGCCTGAGTACACAGAACACAGCGATCACAAAGACAAACCGAGCGCCTGAGTACACAGAACACAGCGATCACAAAGACAAACCGAGCGCCTGAGTACACAGAACACAGCGATCACAAAGACAAACCGAGCGCCTGAGTACACAGAACACAGCGATCACAAAGACAAACCGAGCGCCTGAGTACACAGAACACAGCGATCACAAAGACAAACCGAGCGCCTGAGTACACAGAACACAGCGATCACAAAGACAAACCGAGCGCCTGAGTACACAGAACACAGCGATCACAAAGACAAACCGAGCGCCTGAGTACACAGAACACAGCGATCACAAAGACAAACCGAGCGCCTGAGTACACAGAACACAGCGATCACAAAGACAAACCGAGCGCCTGAGTACACAGAACACAGCGATCACAAAGACAAACCGAGCGCCTGAGTACACAGAACACAGCGATCACAAAGACAAACCGAGCGCCTGAGTACACAGAACACAGCGATCACAAAGACAAACCGAGCGCCTGAGTACACAGAACACAGCGATCACAAAGACAAACCGAGCGCCTGAGTACACAGAACACAGCGATCACAAAGACAAACCGACCGCCTGAGTACACAGAACACAGCGATCACAAAGACAAACCGAGCGCCTGAGTACACAGAACACAGCGATCACAAAGACAAACCGAGCGCCTGAGTACACAGAACACAGCGATCACAAAGACAAACCGAGCGCCTGAGTACACAGAACACAGCGATCACAAAGACAAACCGAGTGCTTGGGTACACAGTGTGAACAGAGCAGTTGTTTAACTATACTGACATTGATTCTCTCTCTGTCTCTGTCTTTCTTTCTAAAGCATCCTATCCCTGTCCCCACTGTGAAGTGTCTTTCACTGGACAGTCGTACCTTCAGGGACACATAAAGAACAAACACAGGGAACAGTACCTGGAGACACTGAGAGCCGGATCACTGAAAAGCAAACCATTCGAGTCCAGACGCCTGACTGCATTAAACTTACTGAGCACAGCAACCGAGGAGCCCGCGTGTGCCAGCAACTGTGAAACTGTGGACGACCGACAGGCAAACCGCCATCACTGCACTGACTGTGGGAAGAGCTTTAGTGGGCTCGCCCGCCTGAAAAGACACAGTGGAATTCACGCGGGACAGCCCCCGTATCATTGCTCTGAATGTCCGAAGAGTTTCAGGGATTCTGAAAAACTGGAAACTCACCAGAGGACTCACACAGGAGAGACTCCGCATCACTGCACTGACTGTGGGAAGAGTTTCACTCAGTTAGGAAATCTTAAAATCCACCAGCGGATCCACACAGGGGAAAGCCCCTACAGCTGTGCTGAGTGCAAGAAAAGCTTCAAGTACTTAGAGTCCCTGAAACAGCATGAGAGAATCCACACAGGAGAGACTCCGTATCACTGCAGTGAATGTGAGAGGAGCTTCAGTGTGCTGGGAAACCTGAAGAAACACCAGCGAATCCACACAGGAGAGACTCCGTATCACTGCAGCGTCTGTGGAAAGAGTTTCAATCAGGTACAGAACCTGAAGAAACACCAGCAGATGCACAGCGGAGAAACACCGTTCGTCTGTACTGACTGTGGAAAGAGCTTCAATCAGTCAGGGAACCTGAGAGCTCATCAGCGCATTCACACAGGGGAGACCCCCTATATATGCGGGGAGTGTGGGAAGAGTTTCAGACAGTCAGGAAACCTCAAAACACACCAGAGAACTCACACAGGAGAATCTCCTTACGTGTGTGGAGAATGTGGGAAAAGTTTCAAAGACTCTGGGAAACTGAGAAGACACCAGCTGGTTCACTCAGGAGAGACTCCCTATCACTGTGTGGAGTGTGGGAAGAGCTTCAACCAGCTCGGAAATCTAAAAGCACACCAGCGAGTTCACAAGGGACACGCTGCCCTGTATCCATGCTGAATGCAGCTCTGAAATCTGAAAACACAGAGCGAGTTCACAAGGGACACACTGCCCTGTATCCATGCTGAATGCAGCTCTGAAATCTGAACACACAGAGCGAGTTCACAAGGGACACACTGCCCTGTATCCATGCTGAAGGCAGCTCTGAAATCTGAAAACACAGAGCGAGTTCACAAGGGACACACTGCCCTGTATCCATGCTGAAGGCAGCTCTGAAATCTGAACACACAGAGCGAGTTCACAAGGGACACACTGCCCTGTATCCATGCTGAAGGCAGCCCTTGTCAATGGACAGACTGAAAGATGTTGCACCTTGATTAAAAACTCATTTCTATGTGTGGTTTGAAATAGATACACAGGTTCACATGTACAGGAGTGTGCATGTGTGTAGCAAAGTCCAAAGTGACCCAGGATGCAGTTGTTTTAAACAGCTGCTGTTGTTGCAGGATTGCACAGCTGCAGACACGCCAGCTCACTGAAACAAGTTTAAAAGCAGAAGATTGAAGAAAGAATTCACAGAGTCGACTCATAAGCATTCCCATGAATATCATCCCAGCGGATACTGGACTGGTCCTGAGAAGGAAACGCTGTGCTTCCATCTAATGTACAGAAGACTGCAGTGTGTTTATTTAAAGCTTTTCAATGGGCCAGTATTCTATCTGTTGCAAGCACAGTATAGTAGAGTTCAGTGAGTGGTGTTACTGGACAGTGTTGTGATGTATGCGGTGATGTGCGCGTTGCGATGTCTGTAGAGGTTCACGCACATTCATGAAACGTGCGGCCGCTGTTCTGTGTCATGCTATTATAACCTGACGTGCGGGTCATGTATTGCTTTGTTACCGGCGGTCTGATAAAGTCAGCTCTGTCATCATTTGAATTGTCTATCGCTTTCATTCCGCTGCTGTATTCTGATCACGTACTTTCACGAGCAAGACGGCGACACGCATTCTTATATCAACAAAACATTACTGCTATCAGAAATGGAGGATTCAATGTTAAACGGCTTGCCACGCCTAAACCACGGTGAGAGCTGCGATCGTGCATACAGGAGCAGACAACGTCACGCAAGCGCAGCCGAACGCAGCCACTGCAACTGAACGCCTGCATGACTGACAGTTTGACTGTCTAATCCGTGCACGTCAGCGGCCCAAGCTGCGACCAGTGACAGACTGGAAGAGGAGGGTTTTAACGCAGTGTTTCCTGTTACATTGTTCCCGAGCGAGTTCTGGTGAGTAGTATTGTAACTTTTTACACTTCAGAATTAATAAGCAGAGACTTTGCACTCAAAGCCGTTTGCAGCGCCGGAAATGCGCGTCCGTAAAGCAGCGTTGTTTGTGTGTTCCTGGAGGCGCTGTGGATTTCACACGCTGTCTTGGTAACAAAGTGGTCAGTTTGCATATTTCCAGTGTGCGGACCGCGCAGTACTGCTCAGTCTGGAGAGACGGACATCAGTCGCGAAACACAACGTGCACATTGTATCAAAGAAGAGGTTAACACCGCTTATGAACGCGCGTAAGTACTATAAGCAGTGCGATCAAAACACTCAGAGAAGCAGGATTATATATTGTCGCACAGTGTTATTTATGACTCTTTCGTTTGCCCAACTATTCGCTTGTAAACCCTTAGATAAACGATTAAACAACAAAGCGACATGTAGAGTTCTATTTTATTATTATTATTATTATTATTATTATTATTATTATTATTATTATTTTACACTTTGTTCAAATAAAATCCATTTTCTAATAAAAGCATAGACTTTTCAAATGGGGTACCTATGACGTAATCATCTGGCTGCAAGAGGATCTGTATTAGTTTAGCAGCCTACAGCGCCGCCTGTAGGCGTATCTGCGCTACATACAGTCTGGTCTTGTGTTGTACATATTCTATTCTGTTGTATGTTGTGCAATATTGAAACGTCTGTTTTCATGTAAATGTATAGCGCAACACCTTTTAATAGGCCTTGGATATTGTTGTGCACGGTTCTACTGTCAAAAGTTACACAGAATGTTCATTTTAATCATCCCTAAGACTCCTGATCCATTTCAGCTGCCATTGCATTACTGGAATGTGTGAACTTCCACAGTAACAAAGTGCCTGTGCTTTTCTGACAGGTCCTGTGTGGAAGCCTGCTTTTAAATCCTGCTGAGAGGAAGATCTGAAGATGAACTCTGTCCACATTAAAGAGGAGGTCTTTGCCCGGGAATGTGCTGTGCTTCCAGAAACGGTGACACAACGGCCATGGATTGAAACTGAGGAGACAGACCCGAAGCGCGACAGCAGCTACAATACAGCAGAGGGCGCCCTGGAGTCAGGCCCTTGTGAAGAGCATCTCTCTGAACTCAGATCGCTCCCAAGTGCTGAAGAGGGCAGTGACCTGGACGATGCTGACATTGCAGGAGATATCTCTGAACTACAGGTTATCCAGATTAAACCAGAGCTCTCTAAAGACACTGACATGAATGAAGAAAGCCCAGCGCCCTGCTCTGCTACTGGCAGTGTAGCGTGTGAGTAAAACTTCCAGCTTTTACACCAAGCGTCTTTCTCACACACGCCGCTCTACAGCAAGCGCTTCATCCAGTGCTGTAAACACCAGAGACAAAAACTGTGCTGCTGCTTACATCTGAACAAGCTGCTGCTCTTTCACACAGCAAAGCCATTTCCATTTCTTATAGAGTCTCAACAAGCTGCTGCACTTTCACACACAGCAAAGCCATTTCCATTTCTTATAGAGTCTCATCAAGCTGCTGCTCTTTCACACAGCAAAGCCATTTCCATTTCTTATAGAGTCTCAACAAGCTGCTGCTCTTTCACACAGCAAAGCCATTTCCATTTCTTATAGAGTCTCAACAAGCTGCTGCTCTTTCACACAGCAAAGCCATTTCCATTTCTTAGAGTCTCAACAAGCTGCTGCTCTTTCACACAGCAAAGCCATTTCCATTTCTTAGAGTCTCATCAAGCTGCTGCTCTTTCACACAGCAAAGCCATTTCCATTTCTTATAGAGTCTCAACAAGCTGCTGCTCTTTCACACAGCAAAGCCATTTCGATGAAAGCTGTGTCACTCTCTTGTTTATTTCAGTCGCTGGTTGAACAGAATCGGCTGTTCTAAGAGCCACAGCTGTGTAAAATGTGAAGTTAAGGACACCCTGACTGTGGATTAATCTCTCTCTCTCTCTCTCTCTCTCTCTCTCTCTCTCTCTCTCTCTCTCATGTATCAGCACTTGAAGTGGATCAGGATGAGAGATACACATGTCCTCAGTGTGACGTCTCTCTTATTGGGAAAGAACACTTTGAGAGCCATCTAAAGACTGCACACCTGCAACACAATACAGACACCACGGGAAAGCGGACAGCTAACAGCCCTGCTGCAGACCAGAGCCTTCAAATCCCGCTGGAATGTGACAGTCGTCTCCGGCAGAGGGATCCCCACAAACCCCACAAACAACACGTCTGCACTGTGTGCGGGAAAACGTTCAAGGAGCCGGGAGCTCTCACAAACCATCACCGAATCCATACCGGAGACGCTCCCTTTCTGTGTGCGGTCTGTGGGAAGAGCTTCAATCAGGCTGTGAACCTTAAAAGACATCAGCGAATCCACAGCGGAGAAAGGCCCTATCACTGCCCTGACTGCGGGAGGAGTTTCAGCCACGCTAAAACCCTCACTGTGCACCAGCGCATTCACACTAAAGAGAGCCCCTATCACTGTGACAGCTGTGAGAAAAGCTTCAAGAGCTCAGGAAACCTGAAAGCACACCAGCGCACTCACACAGGGGAGACCCCGTATCACTGCAGTGAATGCGGGAAGAGTTTCAATCTCTTACAAAACTTTAAAAAGCACCAGAGGCGTCACTCGGGAGTGACTCCGTTTCACTGCACAGACTGTGCAAAAAGCTTCAAAGATTTGGGTTCCCTGAAGGCTCACCAGCGCATTCACTCGGGAGAGACCCCGTACAGGTGCACAGTCTGTGGGAAGAGTTTCAGAGAGTCCGGGGTCCTGAGGAAACATGAGCGAATCCACACTGGAGAGACCCCCTACAAGTGCGCTTACTGTGTGAAGAGCTTCAGACAGATCGGGCACCTGAATACACACCAGCGACTTCACACAGGAGAGGCCCCGCATCAGTGCCCTGACTGCGGGAAGAGCTTCAGAGAGTCTGGAGACCTGAAGAAACACCGGAGGATCCACACTGGAGAGACCCCCTATCTCTGCACTGACTGTGGGATGAGATTCTGCCAGTCAGGACACCTCAAGAGACACCAGCTCATTCACACAGGAGAGACCCCCTTTCTGTGCACGGAGTGTGGGAGGAGTTTCAGACACTCTAAAACTCTGCTGGTACACCGGCGCACTCACACCCGGGAGACCCCGTATCACTGCACTGTGTGTGAGAAGAGCTTCAGCCAGGGGCAGAACCTCAAGAGACACCAGCGGGTTCACACAGGAGAGGCCCCGTATCGCTGTGCTGTCTGCGGGAAGAGCTACAAGGAGTCTCGCTCGCTTGTGGCGCACCGTCGAAGCCACACAGGAGAGACTCCTTATCCATGTGCCGATTGTGGGAAGAGTTTCAGACACGCCAAGACTCTCAAAGTATACAAGAGAATTCACACTGGAGAGAGACCGTACCCCTGTGAGGAGTGTGACAAGAGATTCAGGCATTCGAAAGACCTGAAAAAACACAGCAAAAGCCACGCCAGACAGATCACATGAGGGAAACATTTGAAGGTTTCTGCGCACACCTGAATATGAAAATAAACCTGCGCTCTTTCATGGTTTGTATTGTGTTTGAATTGCAAGTTTCTACATGCAGTCTGCTGTTGTACAGTATTTTTTGTGTTGAAAGATTTGTATTTACAAAGTGAATGTATATTTTTTTCGAAGTAGTTTTCTGTGTTTTGTATTGGCACACAGCACTCTGTACTCCTGCATGGACGATCACACACAGGCACACCTGCTTACTGGTGTCTGTCTGTCTGTATACTTGGTCTGGTTCTTGCAGTGAGACTTTATGAAGCAACATGAGTTAATTCTAAAGGGTGATGCGAAACGTTTGGCCTAAGCTGTACATCCGAAGCACCTTACTATACAGACTATGGAAAAGTGAATGAAACACAGTATACAAAACTGCACTGAGAACCAGCTAGAAGTGTTGCAAATGTCATAGGAAAGGAAAGGGGGCAGTGAAAAAACAGAAGGCTTTGAAGAAGTCATTCAGGGCTCTCTACACTTTAAACCAGAGAGGTTTCAAGTGTGTGATAATGAGGAGGACTGGACTGGGCTGGACTGGACTGGACTGGGCTGGGATCTCTCCGAGTGTTTTATTCCCCGCTGCCATCAACCAACAGCTCATCATTTCATGATGTGTGTATCATCGATAAAGCCATGTGTAAATAAATCTGTAGATGAGCTTGTCTCTGAAATGCGTTGTCATCACTAAACCTGTTTGTGTGCTTCGATTGGTCCATGCTGTGCTTCCAAAGTGTCTGTTAAGACTGGTGGAGATCGTGTGGAACGGGGTAAGTCCACAGAAAGTGTTTTTCTATGACATGTTTAATAAAAAACATCTTTATAATACCATCGTTTCAATATTTATTTATTTAGAATTTCAACATAAAATCTCAACCATAAGAATCGCTCAAAATACAAAAATGAATCTTAAAAGGTCTAATTCCTTGTTGGTTTGTATACGATGCTGGCCTGCGTTTATCTTTGAACAAAAACCATCACGAAAACTTGGGATGAAAAAACCGTGTGCGTTTCCATTGAAGACCACGCCCCCCTGCTGTGGAATACCAGGGCAGGGTACACAGTACAGAACAGGTGCACTCGCAGGTGCTCAAAGAATAATGAAAACGAAAAATAAAACACAGTAATGAAAACGACTAAAGAAACGTGCTGCACTCTGCAGCGGGGGTTTCCCCAGTCGCCGCTCTCCGTCCTACACGTCGCTGTTCCTCAGCTCGGTTTAAAACACTATCGGGGTCTGCCCAAGGATTTCCCTGCTTTCTCTCTGTTTCGTTCGGTCCTGTGAGGGGCTTTTCTCCCGTCCGGCCGCGGTCTTGCTGAGCAGCGTGACCGCGAGCTCGTTGTTCAGGTCTAAAGGGGCAGATCTGAGGAAACAACAAAGTATTCATTTCTAGGACCCGCGTCCCAGCCACTCAGAGAGAGGGAAAGCCCACACACCCTCTTCCCCACCTCTGTGTGACCGCCGTGACTGACAGGCGAATCCCGCGGGTCTGCCGCCCTCTTCCTCAGCACTGTGCGTACGTCAGACGGGCAGTCCGGTCTCCCCTGTCACACGTGTGTTTCTTTCAGAACTGCACCTCTGAGCCCCGTCTCGCTCACAGGAGTCCCAGTGCTTTGTGGGATTATTCAGTATGTTTCAGCTCTTTCTTTGGGTTGATTTTGCTTCAGATCAGCCTGTGTCTTTGATTTCCTGCTTGTGTGAGCGAGAGCTGGAACAAGCAGCCATGATTAAAACCTCTTCCATGAAACGATGCTGAGCAGGGCAGTGCGTCACTTTTATTACTGCTTCTCTGTCTAAAGTAACACCACAATGGTCATATTGATACACTTCTCAAATCTGTAGAGATTTTCACAACTGTTTTTTTTTTTAATTGACACACTGCTTTAACATGAAGCAAAAAAAAACACAGGCAAGAATCTTAATTGTTGGGCACAAACAAACAAAGGGTTAATTGGTGTTATGAACAAAAACAAAACATTGCTGCATGCGGTCACCGCCTCGCATGGTTTGAGATGGAGTCTTTCACAGAGTGTCTGCTTTGCAAAGCTGCTTCCACAAAAGGGTTCATTTGTATGTCCGTGAGCCACAGTTGAACTGTGTGAGTTCAGGGGGTTTGATCGCACCGTCTCCCGTGGTTAATGAGATCGGAGCGTTTGAAGACATCGCTGCAGCACAGGGTTTGTAACAGCCTCCGCTCTCCTGGGGCGGAGAACACAAAGATCACGGCTTCTCAGCAAGCTTCTGAAGAAGCTGAATGACACGATCCTGCTTGGAGGAGATCTGATTCAGCGCTCTTAACATCGCAATCTCCCTCCGTTCTCTCCTCTTCTCCCTTTGCTCACACCTCCTCTTCCTCTGTTCAGCCCCCTTCGTTTTGCTTTCATGCATCTCCATTAAGCTTTCCAGCATTTTGGAGTGCTCCCTCACCTGCTCCGTCTGCTGCGTCACGAAAGCAGCGGCCACGTTCACGGCGGCTTTTTTCACCCTCTTTTTTGGTGGCGACTGCTGGATCCTGGAAACGGCCGGGACTGTGGGGCCCAGAGAGGGAGCCGGGGTCAGGACTGTGCTTTGGGACGGCCATGGGGTTTGAACACTTATCACTGGACGAGTCTGAGGAAGGGCAAAGGAGCTGGGAGTGGAAATGGGAAGCAGGATGACTGAAGAGGACGGGAGAGACAATGCAGGCTGCAGGGGGGTTGCAGTGGGAGCAGCGGTCTCTAGTTTTAGAGGAGTTGGGAACAGGCAGGTTGTGCTGATGGGAGCGGCTGGAGGGGGAGGGATCCCTTTCTTACTGAACAGGTTGTCCATCAACTGAGGAAAACAAACAAACAAACAGGACACAACTAATTACATAACATCTGAAACTCCAACGCCACACAATGAACAACACGTTTGTTACAATGTCTGCCATTAGAAACACTGGACTTTATAGCTCGAATTTCAAGGGGCCTGAAATATTCGGATGGATGCTGTGATGCGGACTGGGGCTGTACCTGGAAGTACTCCCATGTAGTCCTGGGCTTGCCTGCGATCTCGCTCCTCTCTTTGGCTCGCTTGTACGTGACGATCAGGTTATTCCACTTCTTTCTCAGCTTCTCGCTGGACAGCTGGATCCCGTGGAGCTGGAGCTCTTTGCTGACCGTGTGGAACAGCTGGCTGCGATTATTAGCACTGTACAGGTCCCAGTGCCGGGACACGCACTGTATGAGCAGAAGGGTGGTCTGTGTGCTGAACTCTGCGGCCGCTGCAGGAGGGAGAGGGACAGGAATGGCTGCTCATGTCGGTGCTCTGGGTAACACGTCAGTTACTCACTATTCTAGCTAGTGTACTACAGCCCTGTTAGTCATGGAGGTGAAACTCAACAGCAACCCCAATAACCCACCAGTGTGACCGTGTCTGACTGCTCAGAGTATTCTACTGTTTCTTCAAATCTCCACGCTCGGTGGGTTCATGTAATACCTCATGTTACTGCATGTAAAGCACACGTCTCCTCAGAGTGTGCGAGCCCAGACTACAAAGATAATATAAAGAGTTTACTGCTCTGATCGCTAGAGCGAGAGCGAGGCGATGCAGCCTCCGGCTCACGCAGGGTGAAAGAGCGGTCCGCTTGAATCACAGAACCCCCCTGCTCTGCGGACACAGCATGCAACGACAGCACGAGTTCTCACAGAAACAGCTCAAGTGTAACAGTGATGACGGCACGCTACCTTCCTCTTTATACATGCGTTGAAACACGAGTATTTTTTCACTCGCCACCAGCGGGGCTCCTTTGAGGCTCGCAGCTCCTGTATTAAAACAAACACACATTAATGACTTTCACAATCAGAGGTGGAGGTTTTGCCACAAGAGGGCGTTTCACTTCATTTCGAGCCCCAGCACTGAGACAGAAGGGCGTGTGAACTGGAAAGGCGCTCACAAGAGAAATGCTCTCTCTCCTGGTGAACGCTCCCGTGAGGTGCGACAGAAACAGAAAATCAACGAGGATTCATGTTGAAAATGTACCGTCGCAACACAGCAAAGGCTTGATGTGCTTCCTGAAGCTCTGCACACCAATACTGTGTAGAAGCATGTGCTGTGCTTCCAATGAGAACAAGGACAGGAAGGGTTTACCTTCTAGTGATGCTGTCTGGACTGTCGCTGATGTGTCGTCTGTACCCACGGGCTTTACAATCTCATCACTTACTCCATGTGCTGCTTTAAATAAAACAAAACGAGGCAAGTTACACACACGCACGCTACACACCCAGTGTGTAATTAACACACACGCTACACACCCAGTGTGTAATTAACACACACACACGCACGCTACACACCCAGTGTGTAATTAATAAACACACGCACGCTACACACCCAGTGTGTAATTAACACACCCACGCTACACACCCAGTGTGTAATTAACACACACGCACACACCCACGCTACACACCCAGTGTGTAATTAACACACCCACGCTACACACCCAGTGTGTAATTAACACACACGCACACACCCACGCTACACACCCAGTGTGTAATTAACACACCCACGCTACACACCCAGTGTGTAATTAACACACACACACACGCTACACACCCAGTGTGTAATTAACACACACGCTACACACCCAGTGTGTAATTAACACACACGCTACACACCCAGTGTGTAATTAACACACACGCTACACACCCAGTGTGTAATTAACACACACACTACACACCCAGTGTGTAATTAACACACACACGCACGCTACACACCCAGTGTGTAATTAACACACACACGCACGCTACACACCCAGTGTGTAATTAATAAACACACACACTCCTCACTGCATTCAGACCGTGTGCAGGAGTTGAAATAAAAATAATCGGGCACTTTCATCAAATTTCAACCAGTGCAAAACAAACACCAAGCAGATGGAAAAAGCCATGAAAGGCGTAAAAGGATGAAGGCCAGGATAATAAAGGAAAGAGGACTGCTGGTTACGTGTGCCTTGCTCTTGCGAGGAGGGCTGTGCTGTCCCCCTTGTGGACGTGTCCCCTGAAACCTCTTGAACAGATGTCCCATTTTGTCCTGTAAAGAGAGGTTTTGTATCATTATACAGACACAGTGAGTGATTCAGAAGCAAGGCAGACACTGCCACTATCCCAGTAACTGCTGTTAGCACCACTCACAATAACTGCTCATCATGACACGCTGCTTCTAAACCTCGGATATGTTCAGAGATGTCTTTGTACATATTGCTGATCCTGATGTTACCTGCAGGTGGAGGGGAGGGCCTCTCTGTTAGGATGCTGTCCATCAGCTGAAAAACACACAAACACGAGCGTCACACACAGTCAAGCGCTACTCCTTTCACTGCTGGCTTTCTACACAGTACAGCGTGGAGCTCTTCTAGCAGAGTCTGTTTAAACACAAGACCTTCCCATCGACTCGCCTTCCCCACCGGCCTTCCTTTGTAACAGGATGGGGTGAAGTGCACCGGGACGCTGCGTGCTGTAAGCACTGACACACGCACACACAAACACGCACCACGCACGCACGGACACATGCACGCACGCACACACTGACACACACACACGCACAAACACACTGACACACGCACACACACACACACTGACATGCACGCACACACAAACACGCACGCACAAACACACACGCACGCACACACGCACTGACACACACACACGCACAAACACGCACGCACGCACTGACACATGCACGCACGCACACACACGCGCATGAACGCTCAAACACGCATGCACACACACACTGATACACGCACGCACGCACAAACACGCACGCACGCACGGACACATGCACGCACGCACACACACACACGCACACATGCACTGACACACACGCACGCACTGACACACGCACGCACACACGCTCTCACACGCGGTTTGTTAGACGCTCCGGCTGGTGATTCTCACTCTATTGAATAAACGGCACGCTGCACCTCATAGTATTCCCACGCGATCTTGGCTTTTCCGTTTCCTTTGCATCGCTCCTTCGCACGCTTGTACGTGACCAGCAGATTGTTCCACTTCTTCTTCAGTTTCTCGCAGGAGATCTCGTACCCGGACGCTTGGAACTCCCGATGGACCGTTTGAAACAGCAGGCTGCGGTGGTTGGCTCTGTACAGGTCCCAGTGCTGTCTGATGAACAGCAGGAGCAGGAGGATACTTTGTGCGTTGAACTCGCTAGGTCCTGAAAGAGGGAGAAGAACAGGAATCTCTTCATTAAAGGGTATTCTACAGCACTCTGCTCTGCATTGCTATGGGGCTCCTCTATTAAAGGAATCTCTTCATTAAAGGGTATTCTACAGCACTCTGCTCTGCATTGCTATGGGGCTCCTCTATTAAAGGAATCTCTTCATTAAAGGGTATTCTACAGCACTCTGCTCTGCATTGCTATGGGGCTCCTCTATTAAAGGAATCTCTTCATTAAAGGGTTTTCTACAGCACTCTGCTCTGCATTGCTATGGGGCTCCTCTATTAGAGGAATCTCTTCATTAAAGGGTATTCTACAGCACTCTGCTCTGCATTGCTATGGGGCTCCTCTATTAAAGGAATCTCTTCATTAAAGGGTATTCTACAGCACTCTGCTCTGCATTGCTATGGGGCTCCTCTATTAAAGGAATCTCTTCATTAAAGGGTATTCTACAGCACTCTGCTCTGCATTGCTATGGGGCTCCTCTATTAAAGGAATCTCTTCATTAAAGGGTATTCTACAGCACTCTGCTCTGCATTGCTATGGGGCTCCTCTATTAAAGGAATCTCTTCATTAAAGGGTATTCTACAGCACTCTGCTCTGCATTGCTATGGGGCTCCTCTATTAAAGGAATCTCTTCATTAAAGGGTATTCTACAGCACTCTGCTCTGCATTGCTATGGGGCTCCTCTATTAGAGGAAGTGAGGGCAATGGTCCTGAACGGGTTAATATGACATGCCTCTGAATTATTGTTTCACAGATGTTGATAAAAGTTGAGATAAGACATTACAGACACGCTTACCTGGCTTCGCTTCGTCGGTTGCGGAGTCGGAGGGGGTTTCAGTTTTCTGCACCGCGCCGCTGTCTAACCCTGAAGGAATACCTGGGAGCTGCAGCGGTGACGTCACCGGGCTGCTCGCAAACACAGCGTCGAGCTCCTCGTAGTACGAGCACTGGCGGCTGTCCTTTCCGGTGCTTTGGTTCGCTCGGCACTGCAAGTACTTGCGCTTCAGAACATGAATTCGACTCCGGCACTGATTTTCACTTCTTTGGAAACTGTTTTCCAACATTTTCGCAGCGATCTCCCGGAACATGTGCGTTTTTTTGCCCAGGTCACTCACATCAGTCCGCTGCGCCTGTTCCTGGCTCCAGATTGAGATGAGAAGACGCGTTTCCTCGTCGGTCCAGTTGTTCACATTGCTGTTATCGGACATTGTGTGGAATTTGAAACGGCGTGGTTTTAAATGCACGGAATGTATTTGTTTTATTAAGACGCTTGTTTTTTTAGATAGGCCTTATTGTTTGTGTGGTTCTTGTGTGCACGTTAACGCGTATCGCGCTTTCTTAACTCAACAGTAATGATTAAAGTGAACGCGATCCTGCAGTTTGCGTTGTTTTTAACAGAGTTGAGACTGTAAACAAAATCAACGATGAAGTATTACCCGAGCAGCGCGTTTGCCTCGGTCACGTGTCTAAGTTGCCACACGTCCAAACATGGATTCATAAAGTTATCAGAAGAAAAAGCCTACCGTGTTATAGTGCGCGGACGCCAGTGCGATTGCAATGCTCTGTGTGGAGTCGGCGTGTGTTTGTTTCTCTGTTTTGTTTTCGAGTCGTTCTCGGTGCTGCGCCGATGCTCTGACGCTGGCTTTATTTTTTCCTTTGTCGAGCTGCGCAGACTGCGCCCAGCTGCCGTTCCGTGACGTCATGCGCAGCGACTCGCTCACTGCTGCCCACTACTGGCCATTTTTGGCAAAAGCAGCTAAAATTACATTCGGTATTTATTTATTTAATTTGAATATTTCGCTTTTCTTAAAAAATGTGTGCGTCAAAATTCAGGTACCAAAAAAGTTATATCCACATATTAATTTAATTGATGGCTGTCAATTTGATCCAAAAGTTTAACATTTAGTTTTTGTCAAAATAAAGTCCGTGTGGGTTAGAATTGGCTTGTCAAGATTATTATGCACTTTGTAATTCCCACCTCTTCACGAGCTGGAACAGATGAACCAAAAATGAAACGACAGAGCTGCCTGTTAAAACTGCTCCTCTTTTTATAAACCCTTACCCTAACCCCCCACAGCAGGAGGCTTTCTGTCTGAGAGCCGATGCAAGCTTCATTTCGTTTTGTTTGCTGAAACGAGGCACAGCAATGAAAGTGTTTGAGGAACGTCATTCAGGCTGCCTTAGAGACACAGACGACTGCATACAGGGCTAAAGCACAAGCTACTGCACGTTTATTTACAACGATTACAAAATAGAAACTCCAGTCAGCCTAGAAAAGTACATTCAGAGCAATGAACAGTATTTACAAAGACTCTAGTTGTATCACAGATAAACAATGGATTGGGATCTCAAGCGCAGTTGCATGCAAAACCTTCTTTCTTTTAAATAAGTGACATTTCATGGAAACAGCCCCTCTGATTTCACACAGCTAGTTCACATCTTATATACATGATTTGTTACAACAGTAAATAACACATTGAAAGCATATCTGGTACAAAACGAGTGTGTTGTGTTATTATAAATATTTACACGGGTGAGTTCAGGTTGTGCCTGATATCCTCTAACAAGGAGCGGAGTTTGGCAGAGAAGTCCTCCTCCAGTGGCCTACCACGGTCCTGCAAGGTCAGAGAAACAGGAGCTCTGCTGTGGCTCAAGTCTCTGAAGTCCTGAGCGATCCCTTGAGTGAAGCTGTCTGCGTACGAGGAGGCTCCCTGGCAGAACTCAGAGACCCTCTGCTCAATCTGCCCCTGAAGCCCCTCAGACTCTGAGAGCTGGCACAGTCTGCCGGTGTTCTCATCAACGTGAGCCCTCAGCTGCTCCACATTCTCCGTGAGCCTCCGGGACGCCTCCTCTGCATGCTGCTGCAGCTCATCCTGGACCACTCTGGCGTAAGGAGAGAAACTTTCCTGCAGCTCTCCGACCGCCCGCAAAGCCTCCGCCTGAAACTCTGCTAGATAGGGAGCCAGCTTGAGTTTGCTGTCCTGCACGGTCTGCCTGATCCTGTGCAGAACGTCCTCCTCGTGGTCTGGGGTCTGGTCTCCCAGGGGTTTGGTCTCGAGTCCTCGGAGCTGCCTGCACAGCTGCCCCGTGATCTGCTGCACCATGCTGCTCAGCTTGCTGGCGGGCAGAGCCAGTCTCTGCTGGAGCTGGGCCACGTTCCTGCTGATTTTCTGGTGGACCTCGTCAGCGTGAGGGGACATCTTCTCACGGAGGTCCTCCAGCTCCTTCATGATCTGGACCCGCAGCTTGTCAGTCTCCAGGCTGAGTTTGCTGCGGAGCTCCAGGGTGAAGGGGGTGAGGCTGTCTGTGTAGAGGTTCACGTTCTCCAGGCTGTCCTTCCAGAGCCCCCTGCGGGTGAACAGGAGGTGCTGTTAATCTAGCAGTACAGCTGAACAGACGCACAGCTTTATTGTACACGATATGGAATTCAATTGAAGCTCAGAGATGCTCAGCATATATGCAATGTGGAAATCTAACCATTTGAAAATGACAACAGATCAGTGTTATTCCAAAACCTAACATATCAGTTTTTCTTGTCTTAAACATTATTTGTTGGAGAAGGAAGCTAGTAATATTCAATTGCAGCAAATCTAAAAATACTAAATATGTGTAATAATCAACAATATCATCTTCTGCACACAAGTATCAAAAACACGGGTTCATGTTGTTTGAAAAGTCCTTCATTTAAAATGCTGTTGGACAGTTTGTTCCGATGCTGGGAGCTGCTGCTGTATTTTTTAATCTTACCCTCCTCAGTCTAGTCTGCAAACATTTCAACAAAGACGTCAGTGACGTTCTAACTGAAGCTAGATTGAACCCAGGTCTCCAGGGGTAGAAGCCTGGTCCAGTACATTCTCACAATGTGCCACTTACTTTACTTGCTTGCTGATTTCAGCCTGTTGGGTGTTATCCACTTTGTCTGTGACCTGATTGGTCAGTTGGCTAAAGTGATCCCACAATGCACTCCTGTCACCCTGGCCAGTGTGCAGAGGAGCTGGATATCCTAAAAACAATATAAAAAAGAAATGACACTAAACATTTGCATGAAGAAATCTTGCTGTAACTTACAAAGGTTCAGTAATGCGTTTCAAGGGGAGGGATTTGTCCAGCTGTCATTGTAAAGCCCTGTCGTTTCATTCTGCGCTTTCCAGCAGCTGCACAGAGAGGCTTACCTGCTGCAGCAGCGAAGGAGCATGCGATCATCACCACTTCCACATACATGGCTGCTTCAGAGCTTGCTCGCTGTCTGCCTCGGAATCTCTATTTATAGCCGTTTGTGACTCTCTTATCAGCAACCCTGACTGCTGTCAATAAACACAACGTGGAAGTTCAAAGAAAAATCTGAACAACAACGTCACATGTTGTTATCAGCAGAGACAGATAACAAAGGTATTGCACACAGTCTCTTACACATGCAGCAATATAATCCTTTATTACAAATATCACACAGTCTCTTAAACATGCAGCAATATAATCCTTTATTACAAATATCACACAGTCTCTTACACATGCAGCAATATAATCCTATGAGAACACAGTCATGCACTTTATCAATACTTCACATCCTATTGTAGGTGTTCTGCATTATTCTCTTGTGTTGTTTCTGCTTTCGCACCAGGAAAGGCTTTGAAAAGTCTTCTCCGGGCTGACTGTGGAGAAGTGAGGTGAACATACCAAACACACACATATCCTCTATGTTGTCTGTAGGATTACCTTGCCTTGCAGTGCTGTCTTTACAGCTGCAGATAGAGGCTGCTAAATCAGACTTGTTTTCAGGCACTAGAGTGACACAATCATAGAAGTGCAGAACTGAAATATAATTGCAAGCTTCCAAAGACATGCTGGCACCTTCGCTACCCCTCCAGTGTGGAGCCCTTGCTGTGTCCATGCATAGGACAGCAATGCGGGCATTGTTAGCAACTGGATAATAACCGCTTTCAAGGAATATCCCATATAGAAGAGTGCTGGCTAGTCCTGAATAAGCTGGCCTTGTGTAATACCACAATACAACCCAACACAGCAATGGAAACGCGTGGATCTTACTGAGTGCTGGTCGTTCAGAGAGGAGTGTAGGTGACAGGTCACTGGAGCTCCAGTGATGACCCAGGTGTTGTGAAACTCACATTACTGCCACAGTATAACCCAACACAGCAATGGAAACGCGTGGATCTTACTGAGTGCTGTTCGTTCAGAGAGGAGTGTAGGTGACAGGTCACTGGAGCTCCAGTGATGACGCAGGTGTTGTGAAACTCACATTACTGCCACAGTATAACCCAACACAGCAATGGAAACGCGTGGATCTTACTGAGTGCTGGTCGTTCAGAGAGGAGTGTAGGTGACAGGTCACTGGAGCTCCAGTGATGACGCATTTGTTGTGAAACTCACATTATTTCTCGGCTGCGAGTCAAAGCTCATTGGTCTTCAGTGCCAAGATAGAATGGGAGCCTGCAGAAGAAACCAAGTCCAGCAGTTTAGCTGGCAGTGTGTTTGTATGGAGCAGCATGCTTCCTGTAAGACAGTCTCTGATGGAGTTTATTCACGGGTGTAACAGGGCGGAGGCTGGCTGTAAACCACAAGCAAGCATCTTAACCGCTGTGCAAACCAGCCGGGCTCTTTGAAGCTCATCTCATGTCAGCGGCAGGGACAGTGTATCTCCCAACACTGCCCGTTCCGCAGGGCTTATTGAGACCCCTGCTGTGCGGCGCAGGGACTGCAGCCCAACCCTTTCTGAAAGGATTCAGCAGCAGAGTTACTTTGTAATCATTTCAGGATATGGCTTCGAAATTACAGCTAGCCACTGACTGTTGAAGTCTAGGCAATCAGACTTCATCTGCTTCCATACAAGCCCACATTGATGGATCAGTCCACACTTCAGTACGTCCTTGTCCACTGTACAGATGGATCAGTCCACACTTCAGTACGTCCTTGTCCACTGTACAGATGGATCAGTCCACACTTCAGTACGTCCTTGTCCACTGTACAGATGGATCAGTCCACACTTCAGTACGTCCTTGTCCTGTACAGACGGATCAGTCCACACTTCAGTACGTCCTTGTCCACTGTACAGATGGATCAGTCCACACTTCAGTACGTCCTTGTCCACCGTACAGATGGATCAGTCCACACTTCAGTACGTCCTTGTCCACTGTACAGATGGATCAGTCCACACTTCAGTACGTCCTTGTCCACTGTACAGACACAGATGTCGTTTAAGACAATCCGAAGTGTTGAAGAACGTTGAATGAGAGGAGGCCATTCGACCCCCCCTGTGCTCGTCCGGTTCCTGGGAGCTGATTCATCTCAACATGTTGTCAAGTCTGCACGTTTTCAAATATTTCCACATCTACCAACTCACCTTTAGCCTTTGGAAAGTTACTGGAAGTCTGTTATCAATGAATAACTGGAAAGGGACTGTGGTGTTTGTCAGTGTGCTTATCTGCACAGTACAGGGGATCGCCCAATCCTGCCCAAGGGATTGGTAAACACAGGAAATAGCTCCCTCTCTCAAACTGCAACGTACTAGACTTATTGAACCAGGATACAGAGCCCTGGATATCCGTCTCATTGTCAAGGAGGTCCTGATAGATCATTACAGATCTTTAAAGGAGTGCGAACCAAGATGGGTCAAATCCATTTTAGCACCACTGTGAGTACGACAGGTCCATTGGTAAAGGGCATGTGATGTTTATTAAAGAGGTCACAAACTCGCAATGAGCAGAACAGCTTGTATATAGATATGTAGGCTCAGAAGAATTACATTACAAAACACCATTAACCATTCAAATCTTCCAGAATGTTTCAGGTTGTGGAGGGAGATTGACAAGAGCATAAGAAAATGTACGAACGAGAGGAGGCCGTTCGGCCCAGCGAAGCTCGTCCAGTTCCTAGTAGCTGACTGATCTCAGAACTTTGTCAAGTTGGGTCCAAGTGATTCTGCCTCAGCAACATGACTAGGTCACCCCTCCCATCCCCTCACCGCTCTCTGTGTGAAGAAGAGTCTCCTTCAGCAACATGACTAGGTAACCCATCCCATCCCCTCAGCACTCTCTGTGTGAAGAAGAGTCTCCTTCCCTCTGTCCTAAGTGTGTCTCCACTGAATTTCTAACTGTGTCCTCTGGTCCTGGTTTCTGTGCTGCACTTAGAGTAATGGTTCGGTTTAACCATGTCAGCTCCTTTTAAGATTGTAAGGACTTCAATCCTGCCCCCCTGGTTCTTGTTTGTTCACCTAAACAGATTCAGTCCTGTCTCTGTAGCTCAGAGTGTTCTGTGTGTTTGAGTTTAGTGTCCTCTAAACTCAAACACAAGTCCAGCCAAGCCAAACAAACCTCACATGGCCGGCTTGTTTTGAGCGTGTTGTTGTTTGTTTCAGATACATAAACTCTTGAACATCTGTTCCTGTGAAAGTGACTGATCTGGACCAGGGTTGAGGGTTTACTAGTCTAAGCGTACGAGACCTGAGATCTGTGGGCTTGTCATTGGAATACGTTTCTCTTGCTCTGTATTGTGTGTGAGGGGGTCTGGGTCCTGTCGCTCTGCTGTTGAATTATTATCATCCTATTCCTGTCTCAAGAAGCCAGGGATAACAGCCTTCCTCGTTCCCTTCCAGTCATGTGACAGTGTAACCTTTCAGCTCTGTCAGGCCCCCCTACGCCTCCCTCGTCTATATGTACCCTGTCACATGATCTGAAGGGAACGGCTGCTCCATCCTGGCAGTTAGGATTCTCCTGGCAAGCTCAAAGCCAGGTAAAGACAGGTTTAGAGAACGAAACAGAACAGAACGGAATGTGAAAACAGCACCTGCAGATCTGTGCAGGTAAAGACATGCTGGGTTAACGGTGTGTTCAAACAAACAGGAACTTGATCCACAGCAGAACAGCTCTGTTTGACATGAATGTTTCATAGGAAGCTGCCAGTGGCTCGGTTTCCATCAATAATTGAGAGAAGCAGGAGAAGGCTGAAGAGGCTGCTCTGTGCTTCTCAGAGTGTCCCCGATAGAGAAGCAGCATGAAGCCGGCCCCAGCCTGGAGCTGCTTGCTCTTTATATTGTGTGTGAAGTCCTGCACTTCATCCAGCCTGAGCTCAGACTCCAGGCAGGGAAGCTGTAGCCCTGGAACCAACTGCACAGGAGAGGGAAGCAACCACAGCCAGTGCCAAGCAGGTAAGACAACATCAAGAAATACTCAAAGAACATGCGATGACAGACATGGCGACGGAAGCCTTTATCAGTGTCTGTCACCATAGCTGCCCCGCCCAGAGACAGACACAAGAAGGCTGAGTGCGCCGCATGTGACTCACACACAAGAAGGCTGAGTGCGCCGCATGTGACTCACACACAAGAAGGCTGAGTGCGCCGCATGTGACTCGCTCCTCTTTTGAAAGGGTTTTACTGTCCAGAAGGAAGTGCAGCTCCAGTCCCGTGTCCCAGAGGCAGCTTTGGCCCCGCTGAAGCAGCAGTGAGTGCAGACGGCTGTCTCGAGTGTCCTGTCGACTACTTCAATCACCTGGAGGGCCAGGCAGCTTGCTTTACCTGCGGCTCGGAGGCCAGGCAGCCCCAACAGGGGCAGGAGAGCTGCCTGTGCCTGGGAGAAGGCCAGGAGTTCCAGGTAGGGGGTCTGGTAATTCACACTGATCTGTGCCTGGGAGAGACAGGAGTTCCAGGTAGGGGGTCTGGTAATTGACACTGATCTGTGCCTGGGAGAGACAGGAGTTCCAGGTAGGGGGTCTGGTAATTCACACTGATCTGTGCCTGGGAGAAGGACAGGAGTTCCAGGTAGGGGGTCTGGTAATTGACACTGATCTGTGCCTGGGAGAGACAGGAGTTCCAGGTACGGGGTCTGGCAGAGGAAGGCAGCGAGAGACAGAGCCGTCCTGAAGTTCTCCGGGAGCTGCTTCCACCACAGAGAGGCTGGGGAAGAGAAGGTCAGGCTGCAGTGATACACAGTGGCCAGTGTTTGAACACACAGTAACATTGCTGTGTATTCCTGCAGGTCAGTGACAGTCAGTGCCCCTGTGTCTCAGGGTACACACCGGCAGGGCAGGACTCCAGGCTCTGTGTGCAGCAGCTCTATGAGATCTGCAGGGACGGGAGCACCAGGAACCAGGAGGGGGCCTGCCTTACCCAGGAGCAGTGGACAGAGTACTGTGCACTCCAGGTGTGTGCAAGCTAGCATGACCCACAGCACTGTGCACACTAGCATGACCCACAGCACTGTGCACACTAGCATGACCCACAGCACTGTGCACACTAGCATGAGCCACAGCACTGTGCACACTAGCATGAGCCACAGCACTGTGCACACTAGCATGACCCACAGCACTGTGCACACTAGCATGACCCACAGCACTGTGCACACTAGCATGAGCCACTGCACAACACTGTGCACACTAGCATGAGCCACAGCACTGTGCACGCTAGCATGACCCACAGCTGGTTTTCACAATGGGAAGCTGTTCTAGACGCCTCTCTCGTTCCATGACTCCTGGATCTTTGATCACAGGTCTGCTCCTCTCCCTCTGACTATCGGGGTTATGATAAAGCCCTGGGGCTGTGCTTGTGTGGAGCTGAAGACGTGGACACTGTGTGCGACAGAGAGTGCCGGAGGAGGCAGAGACACATCATCCAGCTCCTCTGCAGAGAAACCTTCCAGCTGCAGATCAGTGACAACGGAAACAAGGTGAGCAAATAACACATCATCTCTGTGTGCTGATCATCGTGCACTGCAAATAACACATCATCTCTGTGTGCTGATCATCGTGCACTGCAAATAACACATCATCTCTGTGTGCTGATCATCGTGCACTGCAAATAACACATCATCTCTGTGTGCTGATCATCGTGCACTGCAAATAACACATCATCTCTGTGTGCTGATCATCGTGCACTGCAAATAACACATCATCTCTGTGTGCTGATCATCGTGCACTGCAAATAACACATCATCTCTGTGTGCTGATCATCGTGCACTGCAAATAACACATCATCTCTGTGTGCTGATCATCGTGCACTGCAAATAACACATCATCTCTGTGTGCTGATCATCGTGCACTGCAAATAACACATCATCTCTGTGTGCTGATCATCGTGCACTGCAAATAAGAAACTGAGAGCTCCCTTTAACCGAGACAGAGCAGGTTTCATGTTTTAAAATGAAAATTCACATGCGCTATAGATGACACGTGTTTCTTTCGAAGCTGCACATTTGAGACCGGTTTAGCTAAGTGCAGAACACGTAAGATTCGTAAGATGTGTGTTGTTAGTACAAATCATTTGATGTCTTCATCACAGATTCTTGTTTTGTGTTCTCGTGAACGTGTGGGTTTTACCAGGTGAAGACGTCAGTCAGCACCATCGAAACCTTCACAAGCAGCTGGGATTCTATCAGCGCGCAGAAATGTGCTCTGAAGAAGGACTACGCTGTGCCAGTGTACCTCGTACAAACAAACGGTGAGCTTCATATCCGTATCAAACACACTCAAGATCTCAAGCTGAGTTAATATGGGTTACACGTCTTCAGTTTTATAAACAGACAAGTGAAATATGCTGTGCTTTAAAAGCAGGTCCCTCGCTTCCAGCTCTGATCTTCATGTGTATTCACTGCTGCCGGTTCCACTCTGTGTGTTCCATTCAGTGCTCTGGTTCTTTGCAGCGCTGGGATTTCTGGGGGTGTTGAATCCCGATCCTAAAGAGATACAACACTTGATGCGGGGGAGCAGGAACTCACCCAGTCACCCAAATACAACTTTGAAGAGTTCTGGTGAGCTTCAACAACAAGCAAACACATCATCTAGACTGCACACAGGATAACCACTTCAACAAACACATCATCTAGACTGTGCACAGGATAACCACTTCAACAAACACATCATCTAGACTGCACACAGGATAACCACTTCAACAAACACATCATCTAGACTGTGCACAGGATAACCACTTCAACAAACACATCATCTAGACTGCACACAGGATAACCACTTCAACAAACACATCATCTAGACTGTGCACAGGATAACCACTTCAACAAACACATCATCTAGACTGTGCACAGGATAACCACTTCAACAAACACATCATCTAGACTGTGCACAGGATAACCACTTCAACAAACACATCATCTAGACTGTGCACAGGGTAACCACTTCAACAAACACATCATCTAGACTGTGCACAGGGTAACCACTTCAACAAACACATCATCTAGACTGTGCACAGGGTAACCACTTCAACAAACACATCATCTAGACTGTGCACAGGGTAACCACTTCAACAAACACATCATCTAGACTGTGCACAGGGTAACCACTTCAACAAACACATCATCTAGACTGTGCACAGGATAACCACTTCAACAAACACATCATCTAGACTGCACACAGGATAACCACTTCAACAAACACATCATCTAGACTGTGCACAGGATAACCACTTCAGCAAACACATCATCTAGACTGTGCACAGGATAACCACTTCAACAAACACATCATCTAGACTACACACAGGATAACCACTTCAACAAACAAACACATCATCTAGACTGCACACAGGATAACCACTTCAACAAACACATCATCTAGACTGTGCACAGGATAACCACTTCAACAAACACATCATCTAGACTGTGCACAGGATAACCACTTCAACAAACACATCATCTAGACTGCACACAGGATAACCACTTCAACAAACAAACACATCATCTAGACTGCACACAGGATAACCACTTCAACAAACACATCATCTAGACTGTGCACAGGATAACCACTTCAACAAACACATCATCTAGACTGTGCACAGGATAACCACTTCAACAAACACATCATCTAGACTGCACACAGGATAACCACTTCAACAAACAAACACATCATCTAGACTGCACACAGGATAACCACTTCAACAAACACATCATCTAGACTGTGCACAGGGTAACCACTTCAACAAACACATCATCTAGACTGTGCACAGGATAACCACTTCAACAAACACATCATCTAGACTGCACACAGGATAACCACTTCAACAAACAAACACATCATCTAGACTGTGCACAGGGTAACCACTTCAACAAACACATCATCTAGACTGTGCACAGGATAACCACTTCAACAAACAAACACATCATCTAGACTGTGCACAGGATAACCACTTCAACAAACAAACACATCATCTAGACTGTGCACAGGATAACCACTTCAACAAACACATCATCTAGACTGTGCACAGGATAACCACTTCAACAAACACATCATCTAGACTGCACACAGGATAACCACTTCAACAAACACATCATCTAGAATGCACACAGGATAACCACTTCAACAAACACATCATCTAGACTGTGCACAGGATAACCACTTCAACAAACACATCATCTAGACTGTGCACAGGGTAACCACTTCAACAAACACATCATCTAGAATGCACACAGGATAACCACTTCAACAAACACATCATCTAGACTGCACACAGGATAACCACTTCAACAAACACATCATCTAGACTGTGCACAGGATAACCACTTCAACAAACAAACACATCATCTAGACTGTGCACAGGATAACCACTTCAACAAACACATCATCTAGACTGTGCACAGGATAACCACTTCAACAAACAAACACATCATAGGTTGCACACAGGATAACTTAACTGAGTTCCATTTCAATAATGGTCAAGTGGCTAGCGGCAGGTCTAGCCTGTGATTCACATGGCAAGTGAAGACTCCATAGACACAGCGGCAGGTCTAGCCTGTGATTCACATGGCAAGTGAAGACTCTATAGACACAGCGGCAGGTCTAGCCTGTGATTCACATGGCAAGTGAAGACTCTATAAACACAGCGGCAGGTCTAGCCTGTGATTCACATGGCAAGTGAAGACTCTATAAACACAGCGGCAGGTCTAGCCTGTGATTCACATGGCAAGTGAAGACTCTATAGACACAGCGGCAGGTCTAGCCTGTGATTCACATGGCAAGTGAAGACTCTATAAACACAGCGGCAGGTCTAGCCTGTGATTCACATGGCAAGTGAAGACTCTATAAACACAGCGGCAGGTCTAGCCTGTGATTCACATGGCAAGTGAAGACTCTATAAACACAGCGGCAGGTCTAGCCTGTGATTCACATGGCAAGTGAAGACTCTATAAACACAGCGGCAGGTCTAGCCTGTGATTCACATGGCAAGTGAAGACTCTATAAACACAGCGGCAGGTCTAGCCTGTGATTCACATGGCAAGTGAAGACTCTATAAACACAGCGGCAGGTCTAGCCTGTGATTCACATGGCAAGTGAAGACTCTATAGACACAGCGGCAGGTCTAGCCTGTGATTCACATGGCAAGTGAAGACTCTATAGACACAGCGGCAGGTCTAGCCTGTGATTCACATGGCAAGTGAAGACTCTATAAACACAGCGGCAGGTCTAGCCTGTGATTCACATGGCAAGTGAAGACTCTATAGACACAGCGGCAGGTCTAGCCTGTGATTTGTATTACCTGGTAGAAGTTCGATCTGATCTCTAATGGGGAGTCTAATCTTCCACGTGTGTTTTTCTTTCTTAGGAAACGCCCCTCACTACAATAACACAGCGGGGGGAAACGACACTCTCGGTGGGGCTGATAAACATCCCACACCCCAGCCAGACTTCCAGTTTGCAGGGATTTTAAACCCCACGGTGTGCCTGAGTCTTGGAGACGTCCTCGTATTCACTGTGTCGAAGGAACACTATCCTGTTTACGATGTGTAAGTGAATCATCTTGTATAAGAGATGCCACTGTGCCATTACACAGCTGTGAAGTGACTCTCACAACCTGCTGTTAGAGTCTCCCTCCTACTGAATACTGTAGCAAAGGGCAGGCTGTTCTCCCTTTGATCCCAAAAAATGGGTTCGGTAAACAGCGGTCATCTTCAAAGCTGGACAGCAAAAAGACTGTATAAATATTCACATCCAGCCTTCACACTTTCAGATAGACACAGTGCTTTGTAAAGTAACTCATCCAGCCTGCACCCTTTCAGATAGACACAGTGCTTTGTAAAGTAACTCAATATACTGTGTTTTGATTCCAGCGGTAATCTGCTCAACACTAACAGCAGGTTTGACTGGGGAGGATTCAGAGCGCTGGCAGAGGAGATGAGTCTCTCACACGCTGCCTCAAAGCTGTTCTCCTTCCCCTTCACCCAGCCCGGGGTGTATGTGCTGAAACTGAACAGCAACCAGCATAAGAAGATGGTAAGAGTCTCGCAGAATACACTCGCTTTCTAACCAGACTAGGTAACCCATCCCATCCCCTCAGCACTCTCTGTGTGAAGAAGAGTCTCCATCAGCAACATGACTAGATAACCCATCCCATCCCCTCAGCACTCTCTGTGTGAAGAAGAGTCTCCTTCAGCAACATGACTAGGTAACCCATCCCATCCCCTCAGCACTCTCTGTGTGAAGAAGAGTCTCCTTCAACAACATGACTAGGTAACCCAGTGTTATGAGGAAGGCCCGTTCTTCTCATTAAAGCTGCTGTGTTTGTGTTTGCACTGTAATAGTACCTCAGAGTGATGCCTGTGGGAGGCCAGTGTTACGAGGAAGGCCCGTTCTTCTCATTAAAGCTGCTGTGTTTGTGTTTGCACTGTAACAGTACCTCAGAGTGATGCCTGTGGGAGGCCAGTGTTACGAGGAAGGCCCGTTCTTCCCGACTGTTCCTCGGCATGTGATCCGAATCGGTATCGCCCGGGCCAGCACAGCCAGCCTCCTGCTCAGACCAGACTGGCTCGTCATCGTGGGCCTGCTGATCGGAGCTCTTGTCATCTTCAGTGTCTGCGTGACGCTGCTGGTAAGTTCCACTTTAACAATCGAATTCTGCAAAGATCCTTGGAGACGGCTGACAGTACCAGTAAACTCTCATGTATACTGTGTATAGCGCTACGCTCCGTGTATTTGTGTTCTGTCTTTCTGAATTACTGCTCCATGGGTCCTGGTTTTAAGGCTGTATTTTTTATTTTTCAGATTTTATTCAGGGAGTTTGGATGGCCTGAAAAGAAACCTGCAGACCCAAAGTATAGGAAACTGCATCTCAAATACAACTTTGACGATTATTCTTCGAAAGGATCCACGGTCCTCACTTTGAAAAAGCTCCATCGCAGTCTGCAGAGACAGGAGTGCGAAGAGGAGCTGGGAAACAGAGCTGCACAAGGTCAGAACTCAAACACAGTGTGAAACAAGAACGCGTTAGCTCTTAAAAAACCCTAAACCCACTGTCTGGTTATCAGCAGTCATTTCACTCAGCACACAATATAGAGGTCAGGGCTTTCTCTATCAGCGCCTCATCTGCCTTCATAAGACAAGCCAGTGTTATTGTGTGTTGAATCCCTCCTGTGCTGCAGCACGGTGGAATTCTCTTCAGAGCCTCGTTCTGAATTCTTCTCTTCTCAGTCGATGAGTTCTGGGACTACGAGCAGCAGATTGACTTGGAAGCGTTTGACACCAATCTGTTCTACGGAATTCTGCTGAAGCACACTGTCTCCGTGACAACAAGACTCAGCCAGCTCAAAGACGAGGTAACGGCCTTACCTTTTGTTAAGTGCCCTGGTCAAACATTGAGCGTGTTTTGACCGCTGCGTTGGACACTAATGATATAATAATGATGATACTAATGATGATGATGATACTAATAATAACAGGTTAACCCCAGTGGCTGCGGACTCTCTTCCAGGTGAAAGTCTTATATCAGAAAACGCTCAGGGAAACAGAGTCCCTGAAGGAGCTCTTGGTGAGCTGGACTAACCTCTCTGGAAATGGAAAGCTAGCCAGTACTGCGGTGCTGGAGAGCTTTGAAAGAAAGCGCCGGGAGGTGAGTCTGCAATCAAACAAGTCACATTCATCTTTAATGTGGCTTCGGTCATTTCCACACGCTAATGCTGTGCACAACCACTCTGGTAGTGATTAATGCAGACTAACACAGGAGCTGGGTTAGGAGGTCCAGTCATCAATCGCACTGAGAAGCATTAAGGTAAGTGTGAACCAAACAAACATGGCTCTCTCAGTCTGCTCCTGGACTCAGTGCATTCACAGTGCAGGGACAGCCTCTCTCACCCTGCTCCTGGACTCAGTGCATTCATAGTGCAGGGGCAGCCTCTCTCAGTCTGCTCCTGGACTCAGTGCATTCATAGTGCAGGGACAGCCTCTCTCACCCTGCTCCTGGACTCAGTGCATTCATAGTGCAGGGACAGCCTCTCTCACCCTGCTCCTGGACTCAGTGCATTCATAGTGTAGGGACAGCCTCTCTCACCCTGCTCCTGGACTCAGTGCATTCATAGTGCAGGGACAGCCTCTCTCACCCTGCTCCTGGACTCAGTGCATTCATAGTGCAGGGACAGCCTCTCTCATCCTGCTCCTGGACTCAGTGCATTCACAGTGCAGGGACAGCCTCTCTCACCCTGCATTCTCAGTTCTGCTTCCTGTCCTGTTCAGGTGGAGGCGGAGGTGGGCCGCAGGAAGGCCCTGGCTGTGGAGTTTGGCCGGCTCCTGGAGAAACAGCTGCAGCTGCTGGCTGAGGACTGGAGGAGCCGAGAGGAGCACCATGTGAGCTTCAGTGCTGCCCTGCTGGAGGCTCAGCGGCTGCTGGAGCAGCTCTGTGAGCTGGAGGGCCGGGCTAGCCTGTCGGAGCAGCTCTGTGAGGAGGAGGAGGGCCGGGCCAGCCTGTTGACCCGGCGCCTGGCCTCTCTGCTTGCCCAGATGTCAGGGGAGGTGACACAGGAGTGCCAGAGACTGAGAGCCTGGGGAGTGCTGGGGGATGGCACTGGGGCTCATCTCTTATCAAGCAGCAAAGCAGAGATCCTGACAAGAGAGGACCTGCTGGGTAAGTAAGCCCTGTGACCCCCGCTCCTTTGAGCTGGCATTCGGGGTCGGGGTCGGGTTCGGGGTCATGGTCGGGGTCGGGGTCATGGTCGGGGTTGGGGTCGGGTTCGGGGTCGGGTTCGGGGTCGGGGTCAGGGTCAGGGTCGCGGTCATGGTCGGGGTCGGGGTCGGGTTCGAGGTCATGGTCTGGGTCGGGTCGGGGTCGGGGTCGGGGTCATGGTCGGGTTCGGGTTCGGGGTCATGGTCGGGTTCGGGGTCATGGTCGGGGTCGGGGTCGGGTTCGAGGTCAGGATCGCGGTCATGGTCTGGGTCGGGTCGGGGTCGGGGTCGGGGTCATGGTCGGGGTCGGGATCGCGGTCATGGTCTGGGTCGGGTCGGGGTCGGGGTCGGGTTCGGGGTCATGGTCGGGTTCGGGTTTGGGGTCATGGTCGGGGTCGGGGTCGGGTTTGGGGTCATGGTCGGGTCGGGGTCGGGGTCAGGGTCGCGGTCATGGTCGGGTTCGGGGTCATGGTCGGGGTCGGGGTCGGGGTCGCGGTCATGGTCGGGGTCGGGGTTACTGACTGTATCCAGTCTGAAAGCCTCCTGCTTTGACTTCATGTCTTGTGCTGTTCTTCGTAGCTCCTGACGGGACAGTGCGAGCCTGTGATGTGGTCCACGTTGACCCCCTGACCGGACTGATCGTCCCGAATGCTGATGCTCAGATGCTGTCAGCCGGGGGCTCCCCCGTGCCGGTGCCCCGGGACCTCTGTGTGAACCCTCACACCGGGAAGCTCTTACCTATCGCAGGTAACGTGGCCTTCGACCCCGTGAGATCCACTCTGGTCTTCACTGCAGACTGCTCAGCAGGTAAGTGCACCGCAGACTCATTCCACAGTCACGCTTGGAGATATAACAGGAAATCCCTGCAGCTGCTGTACTTTCTGACTCTCCAGGCGAGCTCAGTAAATGGGAGGAGCCTCTCATCCCCTTTGTTCCGTTTCCGGTGTGCAGCAGGACCGGGCTGCCAGTGAAATGTATTCTGGGAGGATTAGACCCTGGGAGGGACCTGAAGCTCGGGGGGCCCATGGCAGATCCAGCAACAGGGGCTCCAGTGCCCACACTGGGGGTCACTATTCACCCTCAGACTGGCCGTGTGCACCCCCTGGGAGGCACCTACGTCAGCCCGCTCACAAAGCTGCTGGAGTCCATTGAGATCGGAGGGGTCATGGTGCACCGCCACACTGGACGTGTGGTTCCTATCATCGGAGTGAGCCTGGATCCCCACTCCGGTAAAACAGAGTCCCATTTATTTATTTAGTGCATGTCTGGGGTCCTCGTTTAAAAAGGTTTTTACAGATACGCACATGGACAAACGCACAGACAGACAGACAGACAGACAGACACCCCAATAACTTCTCATAGGAAATAATGTTTATACCAAGCTTCATCACAGTGGGATAGTAAGAGGTTTTCCAGATATATGGAAGCACGTTGAGGTACATGTGTGATGTGCAGTACATACACACAGACACGCAGGGAGAATGCAGAAGGTACATGTGTGATGTGCAGTACATACACACAGACACGCAGGGAGAATGCAGAAGGTACATGTGTGATGTGCAGTACATACACACAGACACGCAGGGAGAATTACTGCACAGAGGAGAAATGCTGTACCACTATTGCACAGTAAAGCACAAGGGGTGTTGTTAACAGTGTTTGTGGGTTAAAAACAGAAACACAATCACAAGTTTAAAAAGGCGTTGTTTCTGTTGCCTAGGTTGTGTAATTCCAGTCGGCGGGGTGCTCAGTCCCTCCGGCGCCCCCCTGCTCCTGGGAGACACTTTCACGGAGCCCCTGAGTGGGAGGACAGCCCGGATCTCCGGGGCCAGCCTCCAGGGGGCACAGGTGGTGCCGCACGGAGGGGGCTACCAGGCCTCACTGGACGCCCTGACGCTGGCCTGCAGGGTGCGAGTGACAGCCTGTCTGAATCAGTGCAGAGACTCTGTGAGTCTGGGGCTGGCCTCTCTGCAGGAGCACAGCTTGCTGAAGGAATCGACGAGGGAGCTGGCTCTGGCTTGCAGAAGAAGCCAGCAGTGCCTCGTACACGCTGCGTGCGAGCTGGAGCGACAGCGCGAGCGTGCCAGGAGCCTGGCAGACAGCGGCGGGAGCTGGGGTCAGATTATTACCTATTGATCTGTCAAGGACTGTACAGTGCTGTAGAGGAGCCTTTTAAAGGCGTTACTTGCAGGTTGCAATTAGCTTCGCTGCTTGTAGCTAACAAAATCATTTCACAAAGGTGTTAAATGTGCAGCAAGAAAGTCATGTTACGTGCACTTTCATTTTCCTTCATGGTATCTGCGCTGCTGCTGCTGTATATCATTAGCATACAGGGCTGGCTTTAATATGACAGTCAGTAAAAAGGGGGTCTTCATTGTGAGGGGTCCTTTTCCCTGAGGGGTTCTGCATTAGGAGAGTGTGGCTGCTCGCGTGATGCTCTGTGTACTCTATGTGCCGCTCAGGGCTGATGAAGTATCCAGGGACACAGCTGCTCCTCCCCGCTGTGGCTGGAGTGGGGTACCCCGACCCAGGGGGCTCAGGCCTGGAGGTGCCCCTCCTGGGGGTGCAGGGAGATGGGAGCAGGGGGGAGCTGGTCCCTCTCGCAGGAACCATGGAGGATCCAGATGGGAAAGGTACTTCCATCTCACCTTTTCAGTGTGTCTCCTCTGAACAAGAAGGCAGCGTGCAGAACAAGCATGTTGAGAAACACAGGCTGCATTAGTCAATGGTGTGCAGAACAAGCATGTTGAGAAACACAGGCTGCATTAGTCAATGGTGTGCAGAAC